>NW_028187664.1:0-1000 GCF_964204655.1 Triturus cristatus
ATGTACATTAGTGTGATGGTAAGTTTTGATTGGGCAGGGGTTAGTGATTATGGGGTGTGCTCCTTCTACAGGGACACTATGGAGGTGAGCCCAGTATGCACGAGAGTACAGGGCCTGTTACTGTCTAGATTAGTGTTACATTACCTCTTGCATCTGATAAATGTACAGTGGACATGCCATCCTTCTTTGGTGTCATTATTTGTCGCGTTGCTCATGTGTATGCACTACGCACTGACACACAATGCACCACTACAAAGTGTTACAAATGTCTCCTCTTGTCTCCCATACCTACAGCTCAAGGTCCATCAGCGGAAGGCAATATGGAGGGCCATTGCCTGGAAGGTGCAAGCCCTAGGTGTCTCTAATTGTAAACACAATTACTGCCAAAAGAGGTGGGATGAAATCTGGCACCTTAGCAAAATGTTGCCGAAATGACGCTGGGCCTGGCTCCTCGGACTGGTTGTTTTGGCTTGCCGGAGCATGACCCCACACTTGACCCACATCCTGGCAGTGACACAGCCAGAGCTGGACGTGCACCTGAGGGCCCAGCAGCAGCAAGTTGGGAGTGAGTATTGTACAAAGTATGATGTTGCACATGAAAGACTGCACAAATCCTAGCCCAGAGCAAGGCAGTAACCTATGAGTTGTCTCTAGTGTGGTTTAATTGCCTCTAAGTAGACTCAGTGGTGAGTGCAGATATTCTGCGCCTGTCAGCACTGTCATGTAGCCAGGTAACATCAGCATAGGTGTCAGTCTCTGTGGCATCAACTGGAAGTGAACATCAGTGAGCATCTTGTCAGGGTGATTTCCGAGATTGATGTTGTGCATTTCCATGTAATTGATACATCTACAGATTGCTTACCAATGTTCAACAGTACTTGTGTTGCAGTACCTACATTAGTGGATGTAAGGATGTCAGGTCGCGTAACAATAGTTTCCTTTGACTTACTATGAGTGTGGTTCTATCACCTCAAAACTTCCGGTGTGACACACACAGTAA
>NW_028187665.1:0-24162 GCF_964204655.1 Triturus cristatus
GTTCAGGGCAGTGTAGTGGTGTTCGGGGCGTGCAGGGGGTCGTGCTGGGGCCAGTGTTTCAGGGTTTATGGCTGTGCAGTGGTGTTCGGGGAGCGTAGGGGGTCATGCTGGGGCCGGCATTTCAGGGTTTAGGGCAGAGCAGTGGTGTTCAGGGATCGTAGTGTGTCTTGCTGGGGCCGGTTTTTCAGGGTTTAGGGCAGTGCAGTGATGTTCGGGCAGAGTAGGGGGTCGTGTTGGGGGTATTTTTTCAGGGTTTAGGGCAGAGCAGTGGTGTCCGGGCAGTGTAGTGGGTCATGCTGGGGGTGGTGTTTCAGGGTTTAGGGCAGTGCAGTGGGGTTCGGGCAGTGTAGGGGGTCGTGCTGGGGCTGATGTTTCAGGGTTTAGTGCAGTGGTGTTTGGGCAGTGTAGAGGGTCGTGCTGGGGCTGATGTTTCAGGGTGTAGGGCAGTGCAGTGGTGTTCGGGCAGTGTAGGGGGTCCTGCTGGGGCTGGTGTTTCAGGCTTTAGGGGAGTGCAGTGGTGTTCAGGCAGTGTAGGGGGTCATGGTGGGGCTGGTGTTTCATGGTGTAGGGCAGTGCAGTGGTGTTTGGGAAGAGTAGGGGGTCATGTTGGGGGCGGTGTTTCAAGGTTTATGGCCGAGCAGTGGTGTTCGGGAAGAGTAGGGGGTCATGCTGGGGGTATTTTTTCAGGGTTTAGGGCCAAGCAGTGGTGTCCGGACAGTGTAGTGGGTTGTGCTGGGGGTGGTGTTTCAGGGTTTGGGGTAGTGCAGTGGTGTGTGGACAGTGTGGGGGTCGTGCTGGGGCTGGTGTTTCAGGGTTTAGGACAGTGCTGTGGGGTTCGGGCAGTGTAGGGGGTGGTGCTGGGGCTGATGTTTCAGGGTTTAGTGCAGTGGAGTTTGGGCAGTGTAGGGGGTCGTGCTGGGGTTGGTGTTTCAGGGTGTAGGGCAGTGCAGTGGTGTTCGGGTAGTGTAGGGGGTCATGCTGGGGCTGGTGTTTCTTGGTGTAGGGCAGTGCAGTGGTGTTTGGGAAGAGAAGGGGGTCGTGATGAGGCCGTTGTTTTTAGGGTTTAGGGCAGTGCAGTGGTGTTCGGGCAGTGTAGGGGGTCGTGCTGGGGCTGGTGTTTCAGGGTGTAGTGCCATGGTGTTTGGGCAGTGTAGGAGGTCATGCTGGGGCGGTGTTTCAGGGTGTAGGGCAGTGCAGTAGTGTTTGGGAAGAGTAGGGGGTCATGCTGGGGCCGGTGTTTCTGGGTGTAGGGCAGTGTAGTGTTGTTCGGGCAGTGTAGGGGTCGTGCTGGGATGGTGTTTCAGGGTTTAGATCAGTGCAGTGGTGTTCGGGGAGTGTAGGGCGTGGTGCTGTGGCCGGTGTTTCAGTGCTTAGGGCAGTGCAGTGGTGTTCGGACAGTGTAGGGGGTCGTGCTGGTGCCGGTGTTTCAGGGTGAAGGGAAGTGCAGTGGTGTTCGGGCATAGTAGGGGGTCTTGCTAAGGCTTGTGTTTCAGGGTGTAGAGCAGTGCAGTGATGTCGGGCAGTGTAGGGGGTCGTGCTGGGACTGCTGTTTCATGATTTAGGGCAGTGCAGTGGTGTTCGGGCAGTGTAGCGGGTTGTGCTGGGGCTGGTGTTACAGGGTTTAGGGCACTGCAGTGGTAATCGTTCAGTGTAGTGGGTTGTGATGGGGCCGGTGTTTCAGGGTGAAGGGAAGTGCAGTGGTGTTCGGGCATAGTAGGGGGTCTTGCTAAGGCTGGTGTTTCAGGGTGTAGGGCAGTGCAGTGATGTCGGGCAGTGTAGGGGGTCGTGCTGGGACTGCTGTTTTTTATGATTTAGGGCAGTGCAGTGGTGTTCAGGCAGTGTAGCGGGTTGTGCTGGGGCTGGTGTTACAGGGTTTAGGGCAGTGCAGTGGTAATCGTTCAGTGTAGTGGGCTGTGATGGGGCCAGTGTTTCAGGGTTTAGGGCAGTGCAGTGGTGTTCGGGGAGTGTAGGGGTCGCGCTGGGGCCTGTGTTTCAGGGTTTAGAGCAGTGCAGTGGTGTTCGGGGAGTATAGGGGGTCGTGCTGGTGCTGGTGTTTCAGGGCTTAGGGCAGGGCAGTGGTGTTTGGGGAGTGTAGGGGGTCGTGCTGTGGCCAGTGTTTCAGGGTTTAGGGCAGTGCAGTGGTGTTTGGGTAGTGTAGGGGGTTGTTCTGGGGCCGGTGTTTCAGGGTGTAGAGCAGTGCAGTGGTGTTCGGGCAGTGTAGGGGGTCGTGCTCGGGACGGTGTTTCAGGGTGTAGGGCAGTGCATTGGTGTTCGGGGAGTGTATGGTGTCATGCTGGGGCCGGTGTTTCAGGGTGAAGGGCAGTGCAGTGGTGTTCGAGCAGTGTAGGGGGTTGTGCTGGGGCCGGAGTTTCAGGGTGTAGGGCAGTGCAGTGGTGTTTGGGCAGTGTATGGGGTCATGCTGGGGCCGTTGTTTCAGGGTTTAGGGCAGTGCATTGGTGTTCGGGGAGTGTAGGGGGTCGTGCTGGGGCCGGTGCTTCAGGTTTTAGGGCAGTGCAGTGGTGTTTGGGCAGTGTAGGGGGTCGTGTTGGGGCCGGTGTTTCAGGGTGTAGGTCACAGTAGTGGTGTTCGGGCAGTGTTGGGGGTTGTGCTGGGGCCGGTGTTTCAGGGTGTAGGACAGTGTAGTGGTGTTCAGGCAGTGAAGGGGTCGTGTTGGAGCCGGTATTTTAGGTTGTAGGGCAGTGCAGTGGTGTTCGGGCAGTGTAGGGTATCGTGCTGGGGTCGGTGTTTCAGGGTTCAGGGCAGTGTAGTGGTGTTCGGGGCGTGCAGGGGGTCGTGCTGGGGCCAGTGTTTCAGGGTTTATGGCTGTGCAGTGGTGTTCGGGGAGCGTAGGGGGTCATGCTGGGGCCGGCATTTCAGGGTTTAGGGCAGAGCAGTGGTGTTCAGGGATCGTAGTGTGTCTTGCTGGGGCCGGTTTTTCAGGGTTTAGGGCAGTGCAGTGATGTTCGGGCAGAGTAGGGGGTCGTGTTGGGGGTATTTTTTCAGGGTTTAGGGCAGAGCAGTGGTGTCCGGGCAGTGTAGTGGGTCATGCTGGGGGTGGTGTTTCAGGGTTTAGGGCAGTGCAGTGGGGTTCGGGCAGTGTAGGGGGTCGTGCTGGGGCTGATGTTTCAGGGTTTAGTGCAGTGGTGTTTGGGCAGTGTAGAGGGTCGTGCTGGGGCTGATGTTTCAGGGTGTAGGGCAGTGCAGTGGTGTTCGGGCAGTGTAGGGGGTCCTGCTGGGGCTGGTGTTTCAGGCTTTAGGGGAGTGCAGTGGTGTTCAGGCAGTGTAGGGGGTCATGGTGGGGCTGGTGTTTCATGGTGTAGGGCAGTGCAGTGGTGTTTGGGAAGAGTAGGGGGTCATGTTGGGGGCGGTGTTTCAAGGTTTATGGCCGAGCAGTGGTGTTCGGGAAGAGTAGGGGGTCATGCTGGGGGTATTTTTTCAGGGTTTAGGGCCAAGCAGTGGTGTCCAGACAGTGTAGTGGGTTGTGCTGGGGGTGGTGTTTCAGGGTTTGGGGTAGTGCAGTGGTGTGTGGACAGTGTGGGGGTCGTGCTGGGGCTGGTGTTTCAGGGTTTAGGACAGTGCTGTGGGGTTCGGGCAGTGTAGGGGGTGGTTCTGGGGCTGATGTTTCAGGGTTTAGTGCAGTGGAGTTTGGGCAGTGTAGGGGGTCGTGCTGGGGTTGGTGTTTCAGGGTGTAGGGCAGTGCAGTGGTGTTCGGGTAGTGTAGGGGGTCATGCTGGGGCTGGTGTTTCTTGGTGTAGGGCAGTGCAGTGGTGTTTGGGAAGAGAAGGGGGTCGTGATGAGGCCGTTGTTTTTAGGGTTTAGGGCAGTGCAGTGGTGTTCGGGCAGTGTAGGGGGTCGTGCTGGGGCTGGTGTTTCAGGGTGTAGTGCCATGGTGTTTGGGCAGTGTAGGAGGTCATGCTGGGGCGGTGTTTCAGGGTGTAGGGCAGTGCAGTAGTGTTTGGGAAGAGTAGGGGGTCGTGCTGGGGCCGGTGTTTCTGGGTGTAGGGCAGTGTAGTGTTGTTCGGGCAGTGTAGGGGTCGTGCTGGGATGGTGTTTCAGGGTTTAGATCAGTGCAGTGGTGTTCGGGGAGTGTAGGGCGTGGTGCTGTGGCCGGTGTTTCAGTGCTTAGGGCAGTGCAGTGGTGTTCGGACAGTGTAGGGGGTCGTGCTGGTGCCGGTGTTTCAGGGTGAAGGGAAGTGCAGTGGTGTTCGGGCATAGTAGGGGGTCTTGCTAAGGCTTGTGTTTCAGGGTGTAGAGCAGTGCAGTGATGTCGGGCAGTGTAGGGGGTCGTTCTGGGACTGCTGTTTCATGATTTAGGGCAGTGCAGTGGTGTTCGGGCAGTGTAGCGGGTTGTGCTGGGGCTGGTGTTACAGGGTTTAGGGCACTGCAGTGGTAATCGTTCAGTGTAGTGGGTTGTGATGGGGCCGGTGTTTCAGGGTTTAGGGCAGTGCAGTGGTGTTCGGGGAGTGTAGGGGGTCATGCTGGGGCCTGTGTTTCAGGGTTTAGAGCAGTGCAGTGGTGTTCGGGGAGTATAAGGGGTTGTGCTGGGGCTGGTGTTTCAGGGTTTAGGGCAGTGCAGTGGTGTGCGGGGAGTGTAGGGGGTCATGCTGTGGCCAGTGTTTCAGGGTTTAGGGCAGTGCAGTGGTGTTCGGGTAGTGTAGCGGGTTGTTCTGGGGCCGGTGTTTCAGGGTGTAGATCAGTGCAGTGGTGTTCGGGCAGTGTAGGGGGTCGTGCTGGGGCCGGTGTTTCAGGGTTTAGGGCAGTGCATTGGTGTTCGGGGAGTGTATGGTGTCGTGCTGGGGCCGGTGTTTCAGGGTGAAGCGCAGTGCAGTGGTGTTCGAGCAGTGTAGGGGGTCGTGCTGGGGCTGATGTTTCAGGGTTTAGTGCAGTGGTGTTTGGGCAGTGTAGGGGGTCGTGCTGGGGTTGGTGTTTCAGGGTGTAGGGCAGTGTAGTCGTGTTCGGGTAGTGTAGGGGGTCATGCTGGGGCTGGTGTTTCATGGCGTAGGGCAGTGCAGTGGTGTTTGGGAAGAGAAGGGGGCCGTGATGGGGCCGGTGTTTTTAGGGTTTAGGGCAGTGCAGTGGTGTTCGGGCAGTGTAGTGGGTCGTGCTGGGGCTGGTGTTTCAGGGTGTAGTGCAGTGGTGTTTGGGCAGTGTAGGGGGTCATGCTGGGGTGGTGTTTCAGGGTGTAGGGCAGTGCAGTGGTGTTTGGGAAGAGTAGGGAGTCGTGCTGGGGCCGGTGTTTCTGGGTGTAGGGCAGTGTAGTGTTGTTCGGGCAGTGTAGGGGGTCGTGGTAGGGGTGGTGTTTCAGGGTTTAGAGCAGTGCAGTGCAGTGGTGTTCGGGGAGTGTAGGAGGTTGTGCTGGGGCCGGTGTTTCAGGGTTTAGGGCAGAGCAGTGGTGTTCAGGGATCGTAGTGTGTCTTGCTGGGGCCGGTTTTTCAGGGTTTAGGGCAGTGCAGTGATGTTCGGGCAGAGTAGGGGGTCGTGTTGGGGGTATTTTTTCAGGGTTTAGGGCAGAGCAGTGGTGTCCGGGCAGTGTAGTGGGTCATGCTGGGGGTGGTGTTTCAGGGTTTAGGGCAGTGCAGTGGGGTTCGGGCAGTGTAGGGGGTCGTGCTGGGGCTGATGTTTCAGGGTTTAGTGCAGTGGTGTTTGGGCAGTGTAGAGGGTCGTGCTGGGGCTGGTGTTTCAGGGAGTAGGGCAGTGCAGTGGTGTTCGGGCAGTGTAGGGGGTCCTGCTGGGGCTGGTGTTTCAGGCTTTAGGGGAGTGCAGTGGTGTTCAGGCAGTGTAGGGGGTCATGGTGGGGCTGGTGTTTCATGGTGTAGGGCAGTGCAGTGGTGTTTGGGAAGAGTAGGGGGTCATGTTGGGGGCGGTGTTTCAAGGTTTATGGCCGAGCAGTGGTGTTCGGGAAGAGTAGGGGGTCATGCTGGGGGTATTTTTTCAGGGTTTAGGGCCGAGCAGTGGTGTCCGGGCAGTGTAGTGGGTTGTGCTGGGGGTGGTGTTTCAGGGTTTGGGGTAGTGCAGTGGTGTGTGGACAGTGTGGGGGTCGTGCTGGGGCTGGTGTTTCAGGGTTTAGGACTGTGCTGTGGGGTTCGGGCAGTGTAGGGGGTGGTGCTGGGGCTGATGTTTCAGGGTTTAGTGCAGTGGAGTTTGGGCAGTATGGGGGGTCGTGCTGGGGTTGGTGTTTCAGGGTGTAGGGCAGTGCAGTGGTGTTCGGATAGTGTAGGGGGTCATGCTGGGGCTGGTGTTTCATGGTGTAGGGCAGTGCAGTGGTGTTTGGGAAGAGAAGGGGGTCGTGATGGGGCGGTGTTTTTAGGGTTTAGGGCAGTGCAGTGGTGTTTGGGCAGTGTAGGGGGTCGTGCTGGGGCTGGTGTTTCAGGGTGTAGTGCCGTGGTGTTTGGGCAGTTTAGGAGGTCATGCTGGGGCGGTGTTTCAGGGTGTAGGGCAGTGCAGTGGTGTTTGGGAAGAGTAGGGGTCGTGCTGGGGCCGGGGTTTCTGGGTGTAGGGCAGTGTAGTGTTTTTCGGGCAGTGTAGGGGGTCGTGCTGGGATGGTGTTTCAGGGTTTAGATCAGTGCAGTGGTGTTCGGGGAGTGTAGGGGGTGGTGCTGTGGCCGGTGTTTCAGGGTTTAGGGCAGTGCAGTGGTGTTCGGGTAGTGTAGCGGGTTGTTCTGGGGCCGGTGTTTCAGGGTGAAGGGAAGTGCAGTGGTGTTCGGGCATAGTAGGGGGTCTTGCTAAGGCTGGTGTTTCAGGGTGTAGAGTAGTGCAGTGATGTCGGGCAGTGTAGGGGGTCGTGCTGGGACTGCTGTTTCATGATTTAGGGCAGTGCAGTGGTGTTCGGGCAGTGTAGCGGGTTGTGCTGGGGCTGGTGTTACAGGGTTTAGGGCAGTGCAGTGGTAATCGTTCAGTGTAGTGGGTTGTGATGGGGCCGGTGTTTCAGGGTTTAGGGCAGTGCAGTGGTGTTTGGGGAGTGTAGGGGGTCGTGCTGGGGCCTGTGTTTCAGGGTTTAGAGCAGTGCAGTGGTGTTCGGGAGTATAGGGGGTCGTGCTGGTGCTGGTGTTTCAGGGCTTAGGGCAGTGCAGTGGTGTTTGGGCAGTGTAGGGGGTCGTGCTGTGGCCAGTGTTTCAGGTTTTAGGGCAGTGCAATGGTGTTCGGGTAGTGTAGGGGGTTGTTCTGGTGCCGGTGTTTCAGGGTGTAGAGCAGTGCAGTGGTGTTCGGGGAGTGTAGGGGGTCGTGCTCGGGCCGGTGTTTCAGGGTGTAGGGCAGTGCATTGGTGTTCTGGGAGTGTATGGTGTCATGCTGGGGCCGGTGCTTCAGGGTGAAGGGCAGTGCAGTGGTTTACGAGCAGTGTAGGGGGTTGTGCTGGGGCCGGAGTTTCAGGGTGTAGGGCAGTGCAGTGGTGTTTGGGCAGTGTATGGGGTCATGCTGGGGCCGTTGTTTCAGGGTTTAGGGCAGTGCATTGGTGTTCGGGGAGTGTAGGGGGTCGTGCTGGGGCCGGTACTTCAGGTTTTAGGGCAGTACAGTGGTGTTTGGGCAGTGTAGGGGGTCGTGCTGGGGCCGGTGTTTCAGGGTGTAGGTCACAGCAGTGGTGTTCGGGCAGTGTTGGGGGTTGTGCTGGGGCCGGTGTTTCAGGGTGTAGGACAGTGTAGGGGTGTTCAGGCAGTGAAGGGGTCGTGTTGGAGCCGGTATTTCAGGTTGTAGGGCAGTGAAGTGGTGTTCGGGCAGTGTAGGGTATCGTGCTGGGGTCGGTGTTTCAGGGTTCAGGGCAGTGCAGTGGTGTTCGGGGCGTGCAGGGGGTCGTGCTCGGGCCGGTGTTTCAGGGTTTATGGTTGTGCAGTGGTGTTCGGGGAGCGTAGGGGGTCATGCTGGGGCCGGCATTTCAGGGTTTAGGGCAGAGCAGTGGTGTTCAGGGATCGTAGTGTGTCTTGCTGGGGCCGGTTTTTCAGGGTTTAGGGCAGTGCAGTGATGTTCGGGCAGAGTAGGTGGTCGTGTTGGGGGTATTTTTTTAGGGTTTAGGGCAGAGCAGTGGTGTTCGGGCAGTGTAGTGGTTCATGCTGGGGGTGGTGTTTCAGGGTTTAGTGCAGTGCAGTGGGGTTCGGGCAGTGTAGGGGGTCGTGCTGGGGCTGATGTTTCAGGGTTTACTGCAGTGGTGTTTGGGCAGTGTAGAGGGTCGTGCTGGGGCTGGTGTTTCAGGGTGTAGGGCAGTGCAGTGGTAGTCGGGCAGTGTAGGGGGTACTGCTGGGGCTGGTGTTTCAGGCTTTAGGGGACTGCAGTGGTGTTCAGGCAGTGTTGGGGTCATGGTGGGGCTGGTGTTTCATGGTGTAGGGCAGTGCAGTGGTGTTTGGGAAGAGTAGGGGGTCATGTTGGGGGCGGTGTTTCAAGGTTTATGGCCGAGCAGTGGTGTTCGGGAAGAGTAGGGGGTCATGCTGGGGGTATTTTTTCAGGGTTTAGGGCCGAGCAGTGGTGTCCGGGCAGTGTAGTGGGTTGTGCTGGGGGTGGTGTTTCAGGGTTTGGGGTAGAGCAGTGGTGTGTGGACAGTGTGGGGGCCGTTCTGGGGCTGGTGTTTCAGGGTTTAGGACAGTGCAGTGGGGTTCGGGCAGTGTAGCGGTGGTGCTGGGGCTGATGTTTCAGGGTTTACTGCAGTGGTGTTTGGGCAGTGTAGGGGGTCGTGCTGGGGTTGGTGTTTCATGGTGTAGGGCAGTGCAGTGGTGTTTGGGAAGAGAAGGGGGTCGTGATGGGGCCGGTGTTTTTAGGGTTTAGGGCAGTGCAGTGGTGTTCGGGCAGTGTAGGGGGTCGTGCTGGGGCCGGTGTTTCATGGTGTAGTGCCGTGGTGTTTGGGAAGTGTAGGAAGTCATGCTGGGGCGGTGTTTCAGGGTGTAGGGCAGTGCAGTGGTGTTTGGGAAGAGTAGGGGGTCGTGCTGGGGCCGGTGTTTCTGGGTGTAGGGCAGTGTAGTGTTGTTCGGGCAGTGTAGGGGGTCGTGCTAGGGGTGGTGTTTCAGGGTTTAGAGCAGTGCAGTGGTGTTCGGGGAGTGTAGGAGGTTGTGCTGGGGCCGGTGTTTCAGGGTTTAGGGCAGTGCTCTGGTGTTCGGGGAGTGTAGGGCGTCGTGCTGGTGCCGGTGTTTCAGGGTTTAGGGCAGTAACGTGGTGTTCGGGGAGTGTAGGGGGTGGTGCTGTGGCCGGTGTTTCAGGGTTTAGGGCAGTGCAGTGGTGTTCGGGGAGTGTAGGGGGTCATGCTGGGGCCGGTATTTTAGGGTTTAGGGCTGTGCAGTGGTGTTCGGGGAGCGTAGGGGGTTGTGCTGGTGCCAGTATTTCAGGGTTTAGGGCAGAGCAGTGGTGATCAGGGATCGTAGGGTGTCTTGCTGGGGCCGGTGTTTCAGGGTTTAGGGCAGTGCAGTTCTGTTCGGGCAGAGTAGGGGGCTGTGTGGGGGCGGTGTTTCAAGGTTTAGGGCAGAGCAGTGGTGTTCGGGCAGTGTAGCGGGTCGTGCTGGGGCCGGTGTTTCAGGTTGTAGGGCAGTGCAGTGGTGTTTGGGAAGTGTAGGGGGTTGTGCTGGGGCCGGTGTTTCTGGGCGTAGGGCAATGTCGTTCGGGCGTTGTAGGGGGTCCTGCTAGGGGTGGTGTTTCAGGGTTTAGAGCAGTGCAGTGGTGTTCGGGGAGTGTAGGAGGTCATGCTGGGGCCGGTGTTTCAGGGTTTAGGGCAGTACAGTGGTGTTCGGGGAGTGTAGGGGGTGGTGCTGTGGCCGATGTTTCAGGGTTTAGGGCAGTGCAGTGGTGTTCGGACAGTGTAGGGGGTCATGCTGGGGCCGGTGTTTAAGGGTGACGGGCAGTGCAGTGGTGCTCAGGGAGTGTAGGGGGTCGTGCTGGGGCCGGTGTTTCAGGGTGAAGGGAAGTGCAGTGGTGTTCGGGCATAGTAGGGGGTCTTGCCAAGGCTGGTGTTTCAGGGTGTAGGGCAGTGCAGTGATGTCGGGCAGTGTAGGGGATCGTGCTGGGACTGCTGTTTCATGATTTAGGGCAGTGCAGTGGTATTCGGGCAGTGTAGCGGGTTGTGCTGGGGCTGGTGTTACAGGGTTTAGGGCAGTGCAGTGGTAATCGTTCAGTGTAGTGGGTTGTGATGGGGCCGGTGTTTCAGGGTTTAGGGCAGTGCAGTGGTGTTCGGGGAGTGTAGGGGGTCGTGCTGGGGCCTGTGTTTCAGGGTTTAGAGCAGTGCAGTGCTGTTCGGGGAGTATAGGGGGTCGTGCTGGTGCTGGTGTTTCAGGGCTTAGGGCAGTGCAGTGGTGTTTGGGGAGTGTTGGGGGTCATGCTATGGCCACTGTTTCAGGGTTTAGGGCAGTGCAGTGGTGTTCGGGTAGTGTAGGGGGTTGTTCTGGGGCCGGTGTTTCAGGGTGTAGAGCAGTGCAGTGGTGTTCGGGCAGTGTAGCGGGTCGTGCTGGGGCTGGTGTTTCAGGGTGTAGGGCAGTGCATTGGTGTTCGGGGAGTGTATGGTGTCATGCTGGGGCCGGTGTTTCAGGGTGAAGGGCAGTGCAGTGGTGTTCGAGCATTGTAGGGGGTCGCGCTGGGGCCGGAGTTTCAGGGTGTAGGGCAGTGCAGTGGTGTTTCGGCAGTGTATGGGGTCATGCTGGGGCCGTTGTTTCAGGGTTTAGGGCAGTGCATTGGTGTTCGGGGAGTGTAGGGGGTCGTGCTGGGGCCGGTGCTTCAGGTTTTAGGGCAGTGCAGTGGTGTTTGGGCAGTGTAGGGGGTCGTGCTGGGGCCGGTGTTTCAGGGTGTAGGTCACAGCAGTGGTGTTTGGGCAGTGTTGGGGGTTGTGCTGGGGCCGGTGTTTTAGGGTGTAGGACAGTGTAGTGGTGTTCAGGCAGTGAAGGGGTCATGTTGGAGCCAGTATTTCAGGTTGTAGGGCAGTGCAGTGGTGTTCGGGCAGTGTAGGGTATCATGCTGGGGTCGGTGTTTCAGGGTTAAGGGCAGTGCAGTGGTGTTCGGGGAGTATAGGGGGTCGTGCTCGTGCTTGTGTTTCAGGGCTTAGGGCAGTGCAGTGGTGTTTGGGGAGTGTAGGGGGTCGTGCTGTGGCCAGTGTTTCAGGGTTTAGGGCAGTGCAGTGGTGTTTGGGTAGTGTAGGGGGTTGTTCTGGGGTCGGTGTTTCAGGGTGTAGAGCAGTGCAGTGGTGTTCGGGCAGTGTAGGGGGTCGTGCTCGGGCCGGTGTTTCAGGGTGTAGGGCAGTGCATTGGTATTCTGGGAGTGTATGGTGTCATGCTGGGGCCGGTGCTTCAGGGTGAAGGGCAGTGCAGTGGTGTACGAGCAGTGTAGGGGGTTGTGCTGGGGCCGGAGTTTCAGGGTGTAGGGCAGTGCAGTGGTGTTTGGGCAGTGTATGGGGTCATGCTGGGGCCGTTGTTTCAGGGTTTAGGGCAGTGCATTGGTGTTCGGGGAGTGTAGGGGGTCGTGCTGGGGCCGGTACTTCAGGTTTTAGGGCAGTGCAGTGGTGTTTGGGCAGTGTAGGGGGTCGTGCTGGGGCCGGTGTTTCAGGGTGTAGGTCACAGCAGTGGTGTTCGGGCAGTGTTGGGGGTTGTGCTGGGGCCGGTGTTTCAGGGTGTAGGACAGTGTAGTGGTGTTCAGGCAGTGAAGGGGTCGTGTTGGAGCCGGTATTTCAGGTTGTAGGGCAGTGAAGTGGTGTTCGGGCAGTGTAGGGTATCGTGCTGGGGTCAGTGTTTCAGGGTTCAGGGCAGTGCAGTGGTGTTCGGGGCGTGCAGGGGGTCGTGCTGGGGCCGGTGTTTCAGGGTTTATGGTTGTGCAGTGGTGTTCGGGGAGCGTAGGGGGTCATGCTGGGGCCGGCATTTCAGGGTTTAGGGCAGAGCAGTGGTGTTCAGGGATCGTAGTGTGTCTTGCTGGGGCCGGTTTTTCAGGGTTTAGGGCAGTGCAGTGATGTTCGGGCAGAGTAGGGGGTCGTGTTGGGGGTATTTTTTCAGGGTTTAGGGCAGAGCAGTGGTGTCCGGGCAGTGTAGTGGGTCATGCTGGGGGTGGTGTTTCAGGGTTTAGGGCAGTGCAGTGGGGTTCGGGCAGTGTAGGGGGTCGTGCTGGGGCCGGTGCTTCAGGTTTTAGGGCAGTGCAGTGGTGTTTGGGCAGTGTAGGGGGTCGTGCTGGGGCCGGTGTTTCAGGGTGTAGGTCACAGCAGTGGTGTTCGGGCAGTGTTGGGGGTTGTGCTGGGGCCGGTGTTTTAGGGAGTAGGACAGTGTAGTGGTGTTCAGGCAGTGAAGGGGTCGTGTTGGAGCCAGTATTTCAGGTTGTAGGGCAGTGCAGTGGTGTTCGGGCAGTGTAGGGTATCATGCTGGGTTCGGTGTTTCAGGGTTCAGGGCAGTGCAGTGGTGTGTGGACAGTGTGGGAGTCGTGCTGGGGCTGGTGTTTCAGGGTTTAGGACAGTGCAGTGGGGTTCGGGTAGTGTAGGGGTGGTGCTGGGGCTGATGTTTCAGGGTTTAGTGCAGTGGTGTTTGGGCAGTGTAGAGGGTCGTGCTGGGGCTGGTGTTTCAGGGTGTAGGGCAGTGCAGCGGTGTTCGGGCAGTGTAGGGGGTCCTGCTGGGGCTGGTGTTTCAGGCTTTAGGGGAGTGCAGTGGTGTTCAGGCAGTGTAGGGGGTCATGGTGGGGCTGGTGTTTCATGGTGTAGGGCAGTGCAGTGGTGTTTGGGAAGAGTAGGGGGTCATGTTGGGGGCGGTGTTTCAAGGTTTATGGCCGAGCAGTGGTGTTCGGGAAGAGTAGGGGGTCATGCTGGGGGTATTTTTTCAGGGTTTAGGGCCGAGCAGTGGTGTCCGGGCAGTGTAGTGGGTTGTGCTGGGGGTGGTGTTTCAGGGTTTGGGGTAGTGCAGTGGTGTGTGGACAGTGTGGGGGTCGTGCTGGGGCTGGTGTTTCAGGGTTTAGGACAGTGCAGTGGGGTTCGGGCAGTGTAGGGGTGGTGCTGGGGCTGATGTTTAAGGGTTTAGTGCAGTGGTGTTTGGGCAGTGTAGGGGGTCGTGCTGGGGTTGGTGTTTCAGGGTGTAGGGCAGTGCAGTGGTGTTCGGGTAGTGTAGGGGGTCATGCTGGGGCTGGTGTTTCATGGTGTAGGGCAGTGCAGTGGTGTTTGGGAAGAGAAGGGGGTCGTGATGGGGCCGGTGTTTTTAGGGTTTAGGGCAGTGCAGTGGTGTTCGGGCAGTGTAGGGGGTCGTGCTGGGGCTGGTGTTTCAAGGTGTAGTGCAGTGGTGTTCGGGCAGTGTAGGTGGTCGTGCTGGGGCGGTGTTTCAGGGTGTAGGGCAGTGCAGTGGTGTTTGGGAAGAGTAGGGGGTCGTGCTGGGGCCGGTGTTTCTGGGTGTAGGGCAGTGTAGTGTTGTTCGGGCAGTGTAGGGGGTCATGCTGGGATGGTGTTTCAGGGTTTAGATCAGTGCAGTGGTGTTCGGGGAGTGTAGGAGGTCAATCTGGGGCCGGTGTTACAGGGTTTAGGGCAGTGCAGTGGTGTTCGGGGAATTTAGGGGGTCATGCCGGTGCCGGTGTTTCAGGGTTTAGGGCAGTGCAGTGGTGTTCGGGGAGTGTAGGGGGTCGTGCTGGGGCCGGTGTTTCAGGGTGGAGGGCAGTGCAGTGGTGTTCGGGCAGTGTAGGGGGTCCTGCTGGGGCCGATGTTTCAGGGTATAGGGCAGTGCAGTGGTGTTCAGGGAGTGTAGGGGGTCATGCTGAGGTCGGTGTTTCAGGGTGAAGGGAAGTGCAGTGGTGTTCGGGCAATGTAGGGGTCGTGCTAGGGCTGGTGTTTCAGGGTGTAGGGCAGTGCAGTGGTGTTCGGGCACAGTAGAGGGTCGTGCTGGGGCTGGTGTTTCATGGTTTAGGGCAGGGCAGTGGTGTTCGGGCAGTGTAGCGGGTAGTGCTGGGGCTGGTGTTTCAGGGTTTAGGGCAGTGCAGTGGTGATCGTTCAGTGTAGTGGGTCGTATTGAGGCCGGTGTTTCAGGCTTTAGGGCAGTGCAGTGGTGTTCGGGGAGTGTAGGGGGTCCTGCTGGGGCCAGTGTTTTTAGGGTTTAGTACAGTTCAGTGGTGTTCGGGCAGTGTAGGGGGTCGTGCTGGGACTGGTGTTTCAGGGTGTAGTGCAGTGGTGCTCGGGCAGTGTAGGGGGTCATGCTGGGGCTGGTGTTTCAGGGTTTAGGGCAGTGCAGTGGTGTTCGTTCAGTGTAGGGGGTCGTGCTGGGGCCGGTGTTTCAGGGTTTAGGGCAGTGCGTTGGTGTTTGGGCAGTGTAGGGTGTCGTGCTGGGGCTGGTGTTTCAGGGTGTAGTGAAGTGGTGTTCGGGCAGTGTAGGGGGTCATGCTGGGGCCGATGTTTCAGGGTGTAGGGCAGTGCAGTGGTGTTCGGGCAGTGCAGGGGGTCATGCTGGTGCCGGTGTTTCAGGGTCTAGGGCAGTGCAGTGTTGTACGGGGAGTGTAGGGGTCGTGCTGTGGCCGGTGTTTCAGGGTTTAGGGCAGTGCAGTGGTGTTCGGGCAGTGTAGGGGTCATGCTGGGGCCGGTGTTTCAGGGTGTAGGGCTGTGCAGTGGTGATCAGGGAGTGTAGGGGTTCGTGCTGGGGCCTGTGTTTCAGGGTGAAGAGAAGTGCACTGGTGTTCGGGCAATGTAGGGGGTCGAGCTAGGGCTGGTGTTTCAGGGTGTAGGGCAGTGCAGTGGTGTTCGAGCAGTGTAGGGGGTCATGCTGGGGCTGGTGTTTCATGGTTTAGGGCAGTGCAGTGGTGTTCGCGCAGTGTAGCGGGTCGTGCTGGGGCTGGCGTTTCAGGGTTTAGGGCAGTGCAGTGGTGTTCAGGGAGTTTAGCGGGTCGTGCTGGGGCCAGTGTTTTTATGGTTTTGGGCAGTTCAGTAGTGTTCGGGCAGTGTAGGGGTTCGTCCTGGGGCTGGTGTTTCAGGGTGTAGTGCAGTGGTGTTCGGGCAGTGTAGGGGGTCGTGCTGGGGCTGGTGTTTCAGGGTTTAGTGCAGTGCAGTGATGTTCGTTCAGTGTAAGGGGTCGTGCTGGGGCCGATGTTTCAGGGTTTAGGGCAGTGCAGTGGTGTTCGGGGAGTGTACGTGGTTGGTTTGGGGCCGGTGTTTTTAGGGTTTAGGGCAGTTCAGTGGTGTTCGGGCATTGTAGGGGGTCGTGCTGGGGCCGGTGTTTTTACGGATTAGGGCAGTGCAGTGGTGTTCGGGAAGTGTAGGGGGTCATTCAGGGGCTGTGTTTCAGGGTTTAGGGCAGTGCAGTGGTGTTCGGGCAGTGTAGGGGGTCGTGCTGGGGCTGGTGTTTCTGAGTTTAAGGCAGTGCAGTGGTGTAAGTTCAGTGTAGGGGGTCGTGCTGGGGCTGTTGTTTCAGGGTTTAGGGCAGTGCAGTGGTGTTCGTTCAGTGTAGGAGGTCGTGCTGGGGCCGGTGTTTCAGGGTTTAGGGCAGAGCAGTGGTGTTTGGGCAGTGTAGGGGTTCGTGCTATGTCTGGTATTTCAGGGTGTAGTGCAGTGGTGTTCGGGCAGTGTAGGGGGTCATGCTGGGGCTGGTGTTTCAGGGTTTAGCGCATTGCAGTGGTGTTCAGGCAGTGTAGGGGATCGTGCTGGGGCCGGTGTTCCAGGGTTTAGGGCAGTGCAGTGGTGTTCGGGGAGTGTAGGGTGTCATGCTGGGGCCGGTGTTTCAGGGTTTAGGGCTGTGCAGTGGTGTTCGAGGAGCGTAGGGGGTCATGCTGGGGCCGGTATTTCAGGGTTTAGGGCAGAGCAGTGGTGATCAGGGATCGTAGGGTGTCTTGCTAGGGCTGGTGTTTCAGGGTTTATGGCAGTGCAGTGCTGTTCGGGCAGAGTAGGGGGTTGTGTTGGGGGCAGTGTTTCAAGGTTTAGGGCCGAGCAGTGCTGTTCGGGCAGTGTATTGGGTCGTGCTGGGGCCGGTTTTTCAGGGTGTAGGGCAGTGCAATGGTGTTCGGGAAGTGTAGGGGGTCATGCAAGGGCTGTGTTTCAGGGTTTAGGGCAGTGCAGCGGTGTTCGGGCAGTATGGGGGTCATGCAGGGGCTTGTGTTTCAGTGTTTAGGGCAGTGCAGTGTTATTCGGGCATTGTTGGGGGTTGTGCTGGGGCTGGTGTTTCAGGGTGTAGGACCGTGTAGTGGTGTTCGGGCAGTGTAGGAGGTCATGCTGGGGCCGGTGTTTCAGGGTGTAGGGCAGTGCAGTGGTGTTTGGGGCAGTGTAGGGGATCGTGCTGTGGCCGGTGTTTCAGGGTTTAGGGCAGTGCAGTGGTGTTTGGGGAGTGTAGGGGGTCATGCTGGGGCCGGTGTTTCAGGGTTTAGGGCTGTGCAGTGGTGTCCGAGGAGCAATAGGGGGTCGTGCTGGTGCCGGTATTTCAGGGTTTAGGGCAGAGCAGTGGTGATCAGGGATCGAAGGGGGTCTTGCTGGGGCCGGTGTTTCAGGGTTTAGGGCAGTGCAGTGCTGTTCGGGCAGAGTAGGGGGTTGTGTTGGGGGCGGTGTTTCAAGGTTTAGGGCCGAGCAGTGGTTTTCGGGCAGTGTATCGGGTCGTGCTGGGGCCGGTGTTTCAGGGTGTAGGGCAGTGCAGTGGTGTTCGGGAAGTGTAGGGGGTCATGCTGGGGGTGGTGTTTCAGGGTTTAGTGCATTGCAGTGGTGTTCGGGCAGTGTAGGGGATCGTGCTGGGGCCGGTGGTTCAGGGTTTAGGGCAGTGCAGTGGTGTTCGGGGAGTGTAGGGTGTCATGCTGGGGCCGGTGTTTCAGGGTTTAGGGCTGTGCAGTGGTGTTCGAGGAGCGTAGGGGTCGTGCTGGTGCCGGTATTTCAGGGTTTAGGGCAGAGCAGTGGTGATCAGGGATCGTAGGGTGTCTTGCTAGGGCTGGTGTTTCAGGGTTTATGGCAGTGCAGTGCTGTTTGGGCAGAGTAGGGGGTTGTGTTGGGGGCAGTGTTTCAAGGTTTAGGGCCGAGCAGTGGTGTTCGGGCAGTGTATTGGGTCGTGCTGGGGCCGGTTTTTCAGGGTGTAGGGCAGTGCAATGGTGTTCGGGAAGTGTAGGGGGTCGTGCAAGGGCTGTGTTTCAGGGTTTAGGGCAGTGCAGTGGTGTTCGGGCAGTATGGGGGGTCATGCAGGGGCTTGTGTTTCAGTGTTTAGGGCAGTGCAGTGGTATTCGGGCATTGTTGGGGGTTGTGCTGGGGCTGGTGTTTCAGGGTGTAGGACAGTGTAGTGGTGTTCGGGCAGTGTAGGAGGTCATGCTGGGGCCGGTGTTTCAGGGTGTAGGGCAGTGCAGTGGTGTTTGGGGCAGTGTAGGGGGTCATGCTGGGGCCGGTGTTTCAGGGTGTAGGGCAGTGCAGTGGTATTCGGGCATTGTTGGGGGTTGTGCTGGGGCTGGTGTTTCAGGGTGTAGGACAGTGTAGTGGTGTTCGGGCAGTGTAGGAGGTCATGCTGGGGCCGGTGTTTCAGGGTGTAGGGCAGTGCAGTGGTGTTTGGGGCAGTGTAGGGGGTCATGCTGGGGCCGGTGTTTCAGGGTTTAGGGCTGTGCAGTGGTGTTTGAGGAGCAATAGGGGGTCGTGCTGGTGCCGGTATTTCAGGGTTTAGGGCAGAGCAGTGGTGATCAGGGATCGTAGGGGGTCTTGCTGGGGCCGGTGTTTCAGGGTTTAGGGCAGTGCAGTGCTGTTCGGGCAGAGTAGGGGGTTGTGTTGGGGCAGTGTTTCAAGGTTTAGGGCCGAGCAGTGGTTTTTGGGCAGTGTATCGGGTCGTGCTGGGGCCGGTGTTTCAGGGTGTAGGGCAGTGCAGTGGTGTTCGGGAAGTGTAGGGGGTCGTGCTGGGGGTGCTGTTTCAGGGATTAGGGCAGTGAAGTGATGTTCGGAAAGTGTGGGGGGTCGTGCAGGGGTTGTGTTTCAGGGTTTAGGGCAGTGGTGTTTGGGCAGTGTAGGGGGTCGTGCTGGGGTTGGTGTTTCAGGGTTTAGGACAGTGCAGTGGGGTTCGGGCAGTGTAGGGGGTCGTGCTGGGGCTGGTGATTCAGGGTTTAGTGCAGTGGTGTTTGGGCAGTGTAGGGGGTCGTGCTGGGGTTGGTGTTTCAGGGTGTAGGGCAGTGCAGTGGTGTTCGGGTAGTGTAGGGGGTCATGCTGGGGCTGGTGTTTCATGGTGTAGGGCAGTGCAGTGGTGTTTGGGAAGAGAAGGGGGTCGTGATGGGGCCGGTGTTTTTAGGGTTTAGGGCAGTGCAGTGGTGTTCGGGCAGTGTAGGGGGTCGTGCTGGGGCTGGTGTTTCAGGGTTTAGTGCATTGCAGTGATGTTCGGGCAGTGTAGGGGATCGTGCTGGGGCCGGTGTTCCAGGGTTTAGGGCAGTGCAGTGGTGTTCGGGGAGTGTAGGGTGTCATGCTGGGGCCGGTGTTTCAGGGTTTAGGGCTGTGCAGTGGTGTTCGAGGAGCGTAGGGGGTCGTGCTGGGGCCGGTATTTCAGGGTTTAGGGCAGAGCAGTGGTGATCAGGGATCGTAGGGGGTCTTGCTAGGGCTGGTGTTTCAGGGTTTATGGCAGTGCAGTGCTGTTCGGGCAGAGTAGGGGGTTGTGTTGGGGGCAGTGTTTCAAGGTTTAGGGCCGAGCAGTGGTGTTCGGGCAGTGTATTGGGTCGTGCTGGGGCCGGTTTTTCAGGGTGTAGGGCAGTGCAGTGGTGTTCGGGAAGTGTAGGGGGTCGTGCTGGGGGTGGTTTTTCAGGGTTAAGGCAGTGAAGTGGTGTTCGGAAAGTGTGGGGGGTCGTGCAGGGGTTGTGTTTCAGGGTTTAGGGCAGTGGTGTTTGGGCAGTGTAGGGGGTCGTGCTGGGGCTGGTGTTTCAGGGTGTAGTGCAGTGGTGTTCGGGCAGTGTAGGGGGTCGTGCTGGGGCGGTGTTTCAGGGTGTAGGGCAGTGCAGTGGTGTTTGGGAAGAGTAGGGGGTCGTGCTGGGGCCAGTGTTTCTGGGTGTAGGGCAGTGTAGTGTTGTTCGGGCAGTGTAGGGGGTCATGCTGGGATGGTGTTTCAGGGTTTAGATCAGTGCAGTGGTGTTCGGGGAGTGTAGGGGGTCATGCTGGGGCTGGTGTTACAGGGTTTAGGGCAGTGCAGTTGTGTTCGGGGAATTTAGGGGGTCATGCTGGTGCCGGTGTTTCAGGGTTTAGGGCAGTGCAGTGGTGTTCGGGGAGTGTAGGGGGTCGTGCTGGGGCCGGTGTTTCAGGGTGTAGGGCAGTGCAGTGGTGTTCGGGCAGTGTAAGGGGTCCTGCTGGGGCCGATGTTTCAGGGTATAGGGCAGTGCAGTGGTGTTCAGGGAGTGTAGGGGGTCATGCTGGGGTCGGTGTTTCAGGGTGAAGGGAAGTGCAGTGGTGTTCGGGCAATGTAGGGGTCGTGCTAGGGCTGGTGTTTCAGGGTGTAGGGCAGTGCAGTGGTGTTCGGGCAGTGTAGAGGGTCGTGCTGGGGCTGGTGTTTCATAGTTTAGGGCAGGGCAGTGGTGTTCGGGCAGTGTAGCGGGTCGTGCTGGGGCTGGTGTTTCAGGGTTTAGGGCAGTGCAGTGGTGATCGTTCAGTGTAGTGGGTCGTGTTGAGGCCGGTGTTTCAGGCTTTATGGCAGTGCAGTGGTGTTCGGGGAGTGTAGGGGGTCCTGCTGGGGCCAGTGTTTTTAGGGTTTAGTACAGTTCAGTGGTGTTCGGGCAGTGTAGGGGGTCGTGCTGGGGCCGGTTTTTCAGGGTGTAGGGCAGTGCAATGGTGTTCGGGAAGTGTAGGGGGTCGTGCAAGGGCTGTGTTTCAGGGTTTAGGGCAGTGCAGCGGTGTTCGGGCAGTATGGGGGGTCATGTAGGGGCTTGTGTTTCAGTGTTTAGGGCAGTGCAGTGGTATTCGGGCATTGTTGGGGGTTGTGCTGGGGCTGGTGTTTCAGGGTGTAGGACAGTGTAGTGGTGTTCGGGCAGTGTAGGAGGTCATGCTGGGGCCGGTGTTTCAGGGTGTAGGGCAGTGCATTGGAGTTTGGGGCAGTGTAGGGGGTCATGCTGGGGCCGGTGTTTCAGGGTTTAGGGCTGTGCAGTGGTGTCCGAGGAGCAATAGGGGGTCGTGCTGGTGCCGGTATTTCAGGGTTTAGGGCAGAGCAGTGGTGATCAGGGATTGTAGGGGGTCTTGCTGGGGCCGGTGTTTCAGGGTTTAGGGCAGTGCAGTGCTGTTCGGGCAGAGTAGGGGGTTGTGTTGGGGGCGGTGTTTCAAGGTTTAGGGCCGAGCAGTGGTTTTTGGGCAGTGTATCGGGTCGTGCTGGGGCCGGTGTTTCAGGGTGTAGGGCAGTGCAGTGGTGTTCGGGAAGTGTAGGGGGTCGTGCTGGGGGTGGTGTTTCAGGGTTTAGGGCAGTGAAGTGGTGTTCGGAAAGTGTGGGGGGTCGTGCAGGGGTTGTGTTTCAGGGTTTAGGGCAGTGGTGTTTGGGCAGTGTAGGGGGTCGTGCTGGGGTTGGTGTTTCAGGGTTTAGGACAGTGCAGTGGGGTTCGGGCAGTGTAGGGGGTCGTGCTGGGGCTGGTGTTTCAGGGTTTAGTGCAGTGGTGTTTGGGCAGTGTAGGGGGTCGTGCTGGGGTTGGTGTTTCATGGTGTAGGGCAGTGCAGTGGTGTTTGGGAAGAGAAGGGGGTCGTGATGGGGCCGGTGTTTTTAGGGTTTAGGGCAGTGCAGTGGTGTTCGGGTAGTGTAGGGGGTCATGCTGGGGCTGGTGTTTCATGGTGTAGGGCAGTGCAGTGGTGTTTGGGAAGAGAAGGGGGTCGTGATGGGGCCGGTGTTTTTAGGGTTTAGGGCAGTGCAGTGGTGTTCGGGCAGTGTAGGGGGTCGTGCTGGGGCTGGTGTTTCAGGGTTTAGTGCATTGCAGTGATGTTCGGGCAGTGTAGGGGATCGTGCTCGGGCCGGTGTTCCAGGGTTTAGGGCAGTGCAGTGGTGTTCGGGGAGTGTAGGGTGTCATGCTGGGGCCGGTGTTTCAGGGTTTAGGGCTGTGCAGTGGTGTTCGAGGAGCGTAGGGGGTCGTGCTGGGGCCGGTATTTCAGGGTTTAGGGCAGAGCAGTGGTGATCAGGGATCGTAGGGGGTCTTGCTAGGGCTGGTGTTTCAGGGTTTATGGCAGTGCAGTGCTGTTCGGGCAGAGTAGGGGGTTGTGTTGGGGGCAGTGTTTCAAGGTTTAGGGCCGAGCAGTGGTGTTTGGGCAGTGTATTGGGTCGAGCTGGGGCCGATTTTTCAGGGTGTAGGGCAGTGCAGTGGTGTTCGGGAAGTGTAGGGGGTCGTGCTGGGGGTGGTGTTTCAGGGTTTAGGGCAGTGAAGTGGTGTTCGGAAAGTGTGGGGGGTCGTGCAGGGGTTGTGTTTCAGGGTTTAGGGCAGTGGTGTTTGGGCAGTGTAGGGGGTCGTGCTGGGGCTGGTGTTTCAGGGTGTAGTGCAGTGGTGTTCGGGCAGTGTAGGGTGTCGTGCTGGGGCGGTGTTTCAGGGTGTAGGGCAGTGCAGTGGTTTTTGGGAAGAGTAGGGGGTCATGCTGGGGCCAGTGTTTCTGGGTGTAGGGCAGTGTAGTGTTGTTCGGGCAGTGTAGGGGGTCATGCTGGGATGGTGTTTCAGGGTTTAGATCAGTGCAGTGGTGTTCGGGGAGTGTAGGAGGTCATGCTGGGGCTGGTGTTACAGGGTTTAGGGCAGTGCAGTTGTGTTCGGGGAATTTAGGGGGTCATGCTGGTGCCGGTGTTTTAGGGTTTAGGGCAGTGCAGTGGTGTTCGGGGAGTGTAGGGGGTCGTGCTGGGGCCGGTGTTTCAGGGTGTAGGGCAGTGCAGTGGTGTTCGGGCAGTGTAGGGGGTCCTGCTGGGGCCGATGTTTCAGGGTATAGGGCAGTGCAGTGGTGTTCAGGGAGTGTAGGGGGTCATGCTGGGGTCGGTGTTTCAGGGTGAAGGGAAGTGCAGTGGTGTTCGGGCAATGTAGGGGTCGTGCTAGGGCTGGTGTTTCAGGGTGTAGGGCAGTGCAGTGGTGTTCGGGCAGTGTAGAGGGTCGTGCTGGGGCTGGTGTTTCATGGTTTAGGGCAGGGCAGTGGTGTTCGGGCAGTGTAGCGGGTCGTGCTGGGGCTGGTGTTTCAGGGTTTAGGGCAGTGCAGTGGTGATCGTTCAGTGTAGTGGGTCGTGTTGAGGCCGGTGTTTCAGGCTTTATGGCAGTGCAGTGGTGTTCGGGCATTGTTCTGGGTTGTGCTGGGGCTGGTGTTTCAGGGTGTAGGACAGTGTAGTGGTGTTCGGGCAGTGTAGGAGGTCATGCTGGGGCCGGTGTTTCAGGGTGTAGGGTAGTGCATTGGTGTTTGGGGCAGTGTAGGGGGTCATGCTGGGGCCGGTGTTATAGGGTTTAGGGCTGTGCAGTGGTGTCCGAGGAGCAATAGGGGGTTGTGCTGGTGCCGGTATTTCAGGGTTTAGGGCAGAGCAGCGGTGATCAGGGATCGTAGGGGGTCTTGCTGGGGCCGGTGTTTCAGGGTTTAGGGCAGTGCAGTGCTGTTCGGGCAGAGTAGGGGGTTGTGTTGGGGGCGGTGTTTCAAGGTTTAGGGCCGAGCAGTGGTTTTTGGGCAGTGTATCGGGTCGTGCTGGGGCCGGTGTTTCAGGGTGTAGGGCAGTGCAGTGGTGTTCGGGAAGTGTAGGGGGTCGTGCTGGGGGTGGTGTTTCAGGGTTTAGGGCAGTGAAGTGGTGTTCGGAAAGTGTGGGGGGTCGTGCAGGGGTTGTGTTTAAGGGTTTAGGGCAGTGGTGTTTGGGCAGTGTAGGGGGTCGTGCTGGGGTTGGTGTTTCAGGGTTTAGGACAGTGCAGTGGGGTTCGGGCAGTGTAGGGGGTCGTGCTGGGGCTGGTGTTTCAGGGTTTAGTGCAGTGGTGTTTGGGCAGTGTAGGGGGTCGTGCTGGGGTTGGTGTTTCATGGTGTAGGGCAGTGCAGTGGTGTTTGGGAAGAGAAGGGGGTCGTGATGGGGCCGGTGTTTTTAGGGTTTAGGGCAGTGCAGTGGTGTTCGGGTAGTGTAGGGGGTCATGCTGGGGCTGGTGTTTCATGGTGTAGGGCAGTGCAGTGGTGTTTGGGAAGAGAAGGGGGTCGTGATGGGGCCGGTGTTTTTAGGGTTTAGGGCAGTGCAGTGGTGTTCGGGCAGTGTAGGGGGTCGTGCTGGGGCTGGTGTTTCAGGGTTTAGTGCATTGCAGTGATGTTCGGGCAGTGTAGGGGATCGTGCTGGGGCCGGTGTTCCAGGGTTTAGGGCAGTGCAGTGGTGTTCGGGGAGTGTAGGGTGTCATGCTGGGGCCGGTGTTTCAGGGTTTAGGGCTGTGCAGTGGTGTTCGAGGAGCGTAGGGGGTCGTGCTGGGGCCGGTATTTCAGGGTTTAGGGCAGAGCAGTGGTGATCAGGGATCGTAGGGGGTCTTGCTAGGGCTGGTGTTTCAGGGTTTATGGCAGTGCAGTGCTGTTCGGGCAGAGTAGGGGGTTGTGTTGGGGGCAGTGTTTCAAGGTTTAGGGCCGAGCAGTGGTGTTCGGGCAGTGTATTGGGTTGAGCTGGGGCCGGTTTTTCAGGGTGTAGGGCAGTGCAGTGGTGTTCGGGAAGTGTAGGGGGTCGTGCTGGGGGTGGTGTTTCAGGGTTTAGGGCAGTGAAGTGGTGTTCGGAAAGTGTGGGGGGTCGTGCAGGGGTTGTGTTTCAGGGTTTAGGGCAGTGGTGTTTGGGCAGTGTAGGGGGTCGTGCTGGGGCTGGTGTTTCAGGGTGTAGTGCAGTGGTGTTCGGGCAGTGTAGGGGGTCGTGCTGGGGCGGTGTTTCAGGGTGTAGGGCATTGCAGTGGTGTTTGGGAAGAGTAGGGGGTCATGCTGGGGCCAGTGTTTCTGGGTGTGGGGCAGTGTAGTGTTGTTCGGGCAGTGTAGGGGGTCATGCTGGGATGGTGTTTCAGGGTTTAGATCAGTGCAGTGGTGTTCGGGGAGTGTAGGAGGTCATGCTGGGGCTGGTGTTACAGGGTTTAGAGCAGTGCAGTGGTGTTCGGGAGTGTAGGGGGTCATGCTGGTGCCGGTGTTTCAGGGTTTAGGGCAGTGCAGTGGTGTTCGGGGAGTGTAGGGGGTCGTGCTGGGGCCGGTGTTTCAGGGTGTAGGGCAGTGCAGTGGTGTTCGGGCAGTGTAGGGGGTCCTGCTGGGTCCGATGTTTCAGGGTATAGGGCAGTGCAGTGGTGTTCAGGGAGTGTAGGGGGTCATGCTGGGGTCGGTGTTTCAGGGTGAAGGGAAGTGCAGTGGTG
This sequence comes from Triturus cristatus, assembly GCF_964204655.1. Lineage (NCBI taxonomy): Eukaryota > Metazoa > Chordata > Amphibia > Caudata > Salamandridae > Triturus > Triturus cristatus. The sequence continues at coordinate 24,139 of NW_028187665.1, forward strand.
TTTGGGCAATGTAGAGGGTCGTGC
>NW_028187666.1:0-20511 GCF_964204655.1 Triturus cristatus
ATCCACACACACACACACAACCACACACACACAACCACACACACAACCAAACAACCACACACATGACCACAACCACACACACACAACCACACACACACAACCACACAAACAACCACACACACACAACTACACCACACCACACACAACCACACATACAACCATAACCACATACACAACCACACACACACAACCATACACACAACCACACACACACAACCACACACACAACCACACACAACCACTCAAACAACCACACACACAACCACAACCATACCCTCAACCATACCCACACAACCACACCCACACCCACACACACACACACAACCACACACCCACAACCATACCCACACACCCACAACCACACCCACGCCCACACAACCACACCCCACCCTCACAACCACACCCAACCACACCCATAAAACCACACACACAACCACACAACCACACACACACATAACCACACACACACAACCATACACACAACCACATACACAACACACACACACAACCACACACACAACCACACACACAACCACACACACAACCACAGACAATCACTCAAACAACCACACACACAACCACACACACAACCACACCCTCAAACACACCCACAACCACATACAACCACACATACACAACCACACACACACAACCACAAACACACAACCACACACACACAACCACACACACACAACCACACACACAACTACACACACAACCACACACACAACCACACATACAATCACAACATACAACCACATACACAACCACACACACCACACACACACAACCACACATACAACCACACACACACAACCACACACATACACAACCACACAAAACCACACAGACAACCACACACAACCACACACACACACACAACCACACCCACACCCACAACCACACAACCACAACCACACAACCACACACACAACCACAACCATACAACCACACACACAACCACACAAACAACCACACCCATACAACCATACCTACAACCACAACCACACCCACACAACCACAACCACCCAACCACACCCAACCACACACACACAACCATACACACAACCACACACACAACCACACACACACAACCATACACACAACCACACACACAATCACACACACACAACCACACACACAACCACACACACACAACCACACACACAACCACACTCAACCACACAAACAACCACACCCACAACCACACCCACAACCATACCCTCAACCACACCCACACAACCACACACACACACACACAAAACCACATACCCACACCCACACCCACACACCCACACCCACACAACCACACCCACCCACACAACCACACCTAACCACACCCACAGAACCACACACACCACCATACACACAACCACACAGAACCACACACACAACCACACACACAACCACACCCAACCACACCCAACCACACAACCACACACATACACAACCACACAAAATCACATACACAACCACACACAACCACACATCCACACACACACCCACAACCACACCCACAACCATACCCACAACCACACAACCACACACACAACCACAACCACACACACACAACCACACACACACAACCACACACACAACCACACCCACCCACAACCACACACAACAACAACCACATACACAACCACACACTCACAACCACACACACAACCACACACACAACCACATATATAACCACACACACTACCACACACAACCACACCCACAACCATACCCTCAACCACACCCACACAACCACACCCACACATGCACACACACACAACCACACACCCACAACCACATCCACACACCCACAATCACACCCACACTGTTGGACAGGCCTCACAGACGGTTTGCTCCCTCCCCGCACAACAGGGCCCGAACTCCGGCCCACCTGGCATACCCCCGCGACAAGCACCCGTACTCCGTCTTCCGACGGACCCTCTGCCCTCGGACCCCTACTCATCACGGGGTCCAGCCCCACCGGCTTCCCCGGCCGGGTCAAGCCGCCCTCTTGGGCCCTGCACCGCGCGGCCGCATGGCCTCACCTCGACCCTAACCCCGGGCCTGGCCGGCCCCGACATCCCGGCACCACCATCCCCCCAGGAGGTGAGCGGACCACTTGGCAGGTCAATGGGAGAAAGAAGTACCAAGGGCTCTCCCCCGCCAGGTGCCGATCGCCCCCAGCTCCCCCAGGCACTGGCTCCACCCCCTGCTGGGTGTCTGGACACCTTCATCCCGGACCCTCCGACCTCCAAGTGCGAGGGTCCGGACATCAAAGGGCACCAGCCCTATAACTGAGGCAGCTCCGGAGCAGGAAGGCAGTTGTATCCTGGAGTCGAGAGACACCGAGTGAACTCAACCTTGACGGTCTACTGGCGCTGCCGTAGCCGCTCTTGTGAACCATCGTCCTGCCTGCTGGCGCTGCCGCGGCCTTCTGCAACATTCATCTTCCTGGGACCTGCTGGCGCTGCCGCGGCCCGTTGTAACGACCATCCTCACCGGGACCTGCTGGCGCTGCCGCGGCCTTCTGCAACATTCATCTTCCTGGGACCTGCTGGCGCTGCCGCGGCCCGTTGTAACGACCATCCGCACCGGGACCTGCTGGCGCTGCCGCGGACCGTACCACCTAACCCCCAAGCTCGAGGATTGTGAGCTCATCATCCTCTCATCCGAACTACCTGATTGGTAAATAGACTGTCCCGCTACCCCCTTCCCTACCTTGCGAGACTCTAATCGAGGGGACCCCTGAGTCCAGACCTCCTTGTACCATTCAACCGTACCTTAAATAAGTGCTTATAAAGAACACTGAACCTTATCCGTGTGTGATATCTGTCTGTGGGGGGGAAGTTACTTGTCTGTACGATCACTGGAGACGGCTCTCCCCGGAGACCTCTCCCCCTGACCCCGGCCGGCCCTCCCGGGCCGTCTACCTTTTCTAACATTGGTGGCCAGCGGCGCGATCCGAATCAACGCGTAATCGTACAGAGAGTAGCTCACCCCACGACATAAGCACGATGTCGACCAAAGATAGCAGCTCCACCGAGAAATTCCAAATGGAGAAATTAGAAGAATACAACCAACGCGAACTGAGACAATTTTGCATAGAACTTGGCATTGCTACCACCGGCCTGAGTACCAAGGATGATCTAAAGCGCGCTCTTGAGTCATGGACAGAAACTGGGGTCACAGGACCCTCCGACCAAAACAGCGTCACACCAGAGGAGAACGCCACGGCTCCCGAGGAGCGGGGAACGGGCCTCCCACAGGAGGAGATCCGAGAAAGAGACAGAGTCAGATTACACGAGTTGGAGATGGCACGACTCAAGATGGATGGGGAACTCAAGTTAGCTGAACAGAAACTCAACCTCGAGCATATGCGGCTTCGAGAGGAGCGAGAAGAAAAGCAGAGACAGAGAGAGCTGGAAGAGAAAAAAATAACGCTCGAGCACGAGCGCCGACTAGCGGAAATAGAACTGCGCAAACAGAATAAGGAACTGGGGGTGCCTGAGCGACCACACACCCCGGGGCCAAGTGAGAAAAAAGTTCACATCCCCAAGGATGTTGTCCGCGAATATGTCCGAGAAGACGACATACAACAGTGGTTTAAAGCCTATGAGATCGCCATGACCTCCCACCGGATCGACCGGAGTGATTGGGGAGCCGGACTTTGGGGGAGATTTATCAACGAGGGTCGCGATGCCCTGCTGCAGCTCCCCGATCACCAAATGTCGTCCTACGACCACATGAAGGCTGCCCTCCTCACCCGCTACGGCCTCACGCCCGAGATGTACCGCCAGAGGTTCAGAGATTGCACCCGGATCCCAGGTACAACTTGGGTGGAATACGTGAACTATTTCAGCCGGGCCTTCGAGGGTTGGATCAAGGGAAGTCAGGTCACCACCTACGAACAACTCTTCAACCTTATGGTATGGGAGCACCTGTCAAACAACAGTTTCGTCGAGCTCAGGCAGCACCTACTCGACAGTAAGCTGACTGACCCCCGGCAGCTCGCCGCCGAAGCTGACCGGTGGGAAAGCACCCGAGTGGGCCGGAGAGGGCCACACGACCAGAACAGAAGCAACCAAGGCCAGCACCGTCCTCGGGGAGGAGGAGGGGGCCCGGGGCGAGGGAGAGACGCCTTACCAGCAACACCCGTGGCCAGCACCCCGCCTCCGGCCGGCCGGGGCAACCCCCCGTTGCGGCCTGGGTACCGAGCCAACGTCACGTGCCACCGGTGCCAGCGACTAGGCCACTACGCCAACGACCCGAACTGCCCGCTAAACCAAACACCCAAGCCCCGCCAGGTAGCTGCCGCTGCCCTAGGGGAAGAGCAATCATCGGAGGGACCCGAAGAGTACGAGCCGGCCCAGCAAGGGTGGGAACCGGCCGCCATGGTCCTGGCATGCTTAGGGGGAAGAGACATGGTTCCGCGGGCTCCCCTACCCGCCAACACCAGAAAATACGGTCAGTGGGTGACCATTAATGGACAGAGAGCCGAGGCCTTGCGTGACACCGGCGCCAGCGTAACGGCCGTCCGCTGTCATCTGGTGAAGCCCGAGCAGATCCTGCCGAACATTCTCTGCCCCGTCCGCTCGGCAGATAACTCTGAGAGTATGTGTAAGATGGCCTGCGTCCCGTTTGAATGGGGGGGGGTCTCCGGCCTACTGAAGGTGACGGTCCGGGACGATGCCCCCGTGGACTGCCTCCTGGGGAATGACCTCGAGAGTTCCCCGTGGGCCACCGTCGAGAAAAGAGAGCACCTGGGGATGCTGGGCCTCCTGGACTGGGCCTGCATAACCACCCGATCCATGGCCGCCCGTGCCGCCCCCGATCCGAAGAAACCGAATGGCCAGCACCTCCGCCCCCGGTTGCCCCCGTAGAGGACAACGGCGAGTCCGACCTCCCGGACCCGACTACCGAAGAAGACGCGCAACACCAGGACCTTCCGGATCTGGCTCAGTGGCGTCAAGAAGGGGGGCCCACCCAAGAACAGTTCCGCCAGGAACAAAAGACCTGTCCCTCCCTCGAGGGACTCCGCCAACAAGCCAGTACCCAAAACGCCGGGGACACCACTGGAACCCACTGGGTCTACTGGGATAACGACCTGCTCTACAGCGAGCAAAGAATCGCCGAGCTGGGGGCCGGTCGAGTTCTGGTGGTACCGCTCCGCTTCCGAGACTTTCTGCTCAACTTAGCCCACGATGTCCCCCTGGCTGGACACCTGGGCCAGGACAAAACGTACAGTCGCCTGGTGACCCACTTTTTCTGGCCGAAAATGAGGAATGACGTCCTGAACCACTGCCGATCTTGCCCCACATGCCAAGCCAGCGGGAAGAGTGGTCGGAAGCTGAAGGCCCCTCTGCAACCCTTCCCGGTGGTCGCCACCCCGTTCGAGAGGGTGGGGATAGACATTGTGGGGCCTTTGGACCCCCGCACGGCACAAGCACACAGGTTCATCTTGGTACTAGTGGACCATGCCACCCGCTACCCCGAGGCGGTACCCCTACGGACAGTGACAGCTCCGGTGGTTGGCCGGGCCCTGATGGGGATCTTCTCCCGGGTAGGCTTCCCCCGAGAAGTCGTCAGCGACCGAGGTACGAATTTCATATCTAAATACATGAAGTCCCTCTGGCAACAATGCGGGGTCACCTACAGAGTCACGACCCCCTATCACCCCCAAGGGAACGGACTAGTGGAGCGTTTTAACCGCACCCTCAAGGGGATGATTGGGGGATTGGAAGAGCCTCTCCGTCGCCAGTGGGATGTACTGCTCCCGTGCCTCCTCTTCGCCTACCGGGAAGTTCCCCAGAAGTCCCTCGGTTTTAGCCCCTTCGAACTCCTGTACGGACACCCTGTGCGAGGGCCCCTCAGCCTAGTCAAGGAAGGTTGGGAGATGGCCCCCTTAACGACCCCTCCAGACGTCTTCAAATACATCCTGGCCTTACGAAACCAGACCCGGCGCTCCAGGGAGATGGCCAAGGCGAACCTCGAGGCCAGCCAGGAGGACATGAAGAGGTGGTATGATCACAATGCCTCCTCCGTTGAATTCGAGCCTGGGCAGCAAGTATGGGTGATGTCCCCCACCGAACCATGTGCCCTGCAAGATAAGTGGACGGGGCCCTTCAAAGTGGTCGAGCGTAAAAGCCCCGTCACTTACCTCATCGACATGAGGTCCCCCCGGAACCCCCTTCGGGTCCTCCACACCAACCGGCTCAAACCACACTTTGTGCGCTCCGAACTAAGCCTCTTGATGGCTACAGACAGTGGTACAGAAGAAGACTCCGAGCCCCTCCCGGATCTCCTGAAGACTCAGGAGAAGGACGGCTCCGTGGACGGAGTCCGGCTCTCTGACGCCCTCACCTCGGAGCAACGCCAGGACTGCCGGGACCTCCTGCTGCAGTTCGCTGCCCTGTTCTCCCTCACCCCCGGGGTCACCCCTTGGTGTTTGCACGACGTAGACACCGGGGACAGTCCCCCTGTCCGGCACCGGGCCTACCGCGTACCAGATCGGGTACGGGCCTGCATACAGGCGGAAGTGGCCAAGATGCTCACGATCGGGGTCATCGAGCCCTCGGACAGTCCCTGGGCCAGTCCGGTTGTATTAGTTCCCAAGGCCGCTGCCCCCGGCACCGGACCTGAACTAAGATTCTGCGTCGACTACCGGGGCGTGAACGCTGTCACCCGGACCGACGCTCATCCCATCCCCCGAGCAGACGAGCTGATCGACCGGCTGGGGGCCGCCCGCTACCTTAGTATCTTCGACCTAACGGCGGGCTACTGGCAGATCGGCCTCACACCCAGGGCTCAGGAATGGTCAGCCTTCTCCACCCCCGATGGCCACTATCAATTTAAGGTCATGCCCTTTGGCATGAAGAATGCCCCCGCCACGTTCCAACGCCTTGTGAACCAGGTCTTGGCGGGGCTCGAAGAATTCAGCGCTGCCTACCTGGACGATATCGCTGTATACAGCCGCCACTGGTCCGACCACCTCCGTCACCTCCAAGAGGTCCTACAAGCCCTCCAGCGGGCCGGCCTCACCATTAAGGCCGGCAAGTGCCAAATTGGCCAAGGGTCTGTGACCTACCTTGGGCACCAAGTGGGAAGCGGGCTAGTGGCCCCACTACAACTTAAGATTGCGGCCATCCAGTCCTGGCAGCCCCCCGTCACCCAGACCGAGGTCCGAGCCTTCTTGGGGCTCACCGGCTACTACCGGCGGTTCGTGAAGGACTACGGCAGCATCGTGGGGCCCCTCACGGGTCTCACATCCAAGAACCAACCGAAGCGGGTCAACTGGACTCCTGATTGTCAAGCGGCCTTCGAGAAGGCCGCCCTGTGCACCGCCCCGGTGCTCCAGGCCCCCGATTACAGTCGGGAATTTGTGGTGCAGACCGACGCCTCCGACCACGGCATCGGAGCCGTCCTCTCTCAGTTGAACCCCGAAGGTCATGACCAGCCAGTGGCCTTCATCAGTCGACGTCTCCTGGCCCGAGAACAGCGTTGGAGCACCATCGAGAGGGAGGCATTTGCAGTAGTGTGGGCCCTCAAAAAGCTCCGACCCTATCTCTTCGGTACCCACTTCCGGGTACAAACCGACCATCGACCCCTGCAATGGCTGATGCAGATGCGGGGGGAGAACCCAAAACTCTTGCGCTGGTCCATTTCCCTGCAGGGAATGGACTTCACCGTGGAGCACCGACCAGGCCAAGACCACGCCAACGCGGATGGCCTGTCCCGCTTTTTCCGCCTCGACGAAGAGAGTCCCCAAGGAGATGGGTGACTCTCCCCGCCTTCAGCTGGGGGGGACGCATGTTGGACAGGCCTCACAGACGGTTTGCTCCCTCCCCGCACGACAGGGCCCGAACTCCGGCCCACCTGGCATACCCCCGCGACAAGCACCCGTACTCCGTCTTCCGACGGACCCTCTGCCCTCGGACCCCTACTCATCACGGGGTCCAGCCCCACCGGCTTCCCCGGCCGGGTCAAGCCGCCCTCTTGGGCCCTGCACCGCGCGGCCGCATGGCCTCACCTCGACCCTAACCCCGGGCCTGGCCGGCCCCGACATCCCGGCACCACCATCCCCCCAGGAGGTGAGCGGACCACTTGGCAGGTCAATGGGAGAAAGAAGTACCAAGGGCTCTCCCCCGCCAGGTGCCGATCGCCCCCAGCTCCCCCAGGCACTGGCTCCACCCCCTGCTGGGTGTCTGGACACCTTCATCCCGGACCCTCCGACCTCCAAGTGCGAGGGTCCGTACATCAAAGGGCACCAGCCCTATAACTGAGGCAGCTCCGGAGCAGGAAGGCAGTTGTATCCTGGAGTCGAGAGACACCGAGTGAACTCAACCTTGACGGTCTACTGGCGCTGCCGTAGCCGCTCTTGTGAACCATCGTCCTGCCTGCTGGCGCTGCCGCGGCCTTCTGCAACATTCATCTTCCTGGGACCTGCTGGCGCTGCCGCGGCCCGTTGTAACGACCATCCTCACCGGGACCTGCTGGCGCTGCCGCGGCCTTCTGCAACATTCATCTTCCTGGGACCTGCTGGCGCTGCCGCGGCCCGTTGTAACGACCATCCTCACCGGGACCTGCTGGCGCTGCCGCGGCCTTCTGCAACCTTCATCTTCCTGGGACCTGCTGGCGCTGCCGCGGCCCGTTGTAACGACCATCCGCACCGGGACCTGCTGGCGCTGCCGCGGACCGTACCACCTAACCCCCAAGCTCGAGGATTGTGAGCTCATCATCCTCTCATCCGAACTACCTGATTGGTAAATAGACTGTCCCGCTACCCCCTTCCCTACCTTGCGAGACTCTAATCGAGGGGACCCCTGAGTCCAGACCTCCTTGTACCATTCAACCGTACCTTAAATAAGTGCTTATAAAGAACACTGAACCTTATCCGTGTGTGATATCTGTCTGTGGGGGGGAAGTTACTTGTCTGTACGATCACTGGAGACGGCTCTCCCCGGAGACCTCTCCCCCTGACCCCGGCCGGCCCTCCCGGGCCGTCTACCTTTTCTAACACACACCCACACAACCACACCCACCCACACAACCACACCCAACCACACCCACAGAACCACACACACAACCACACACAACCACACATACACAACCACACACACAGAACCACAAACACACAACCACACACATGCAACCACACACACACACACACAACCACGCACACACAACTACACACACAACCACACACACAGCCACATATACAACATCCAACCACACATACAACCACACACACAAGCACACACACACACAACTACACATACAACCACATACACAACCACACATACAACCACAACATACAACCACACACACAACCACACCCAACCACACACACACACAACCACACACACAACCACATACACACAACCACACACATACAACCACACACATACACAACCACACAAAACCACACACACAACCACACATACACACCCACAACCACACCCACACCCACAACTGCACCCACAACCCCACAACCACACACACAACCACAACCACACACACAACCACACACCCAACCACACAAACAACCACACCCACACAACCAGAACCAACCACACCCACAATCACACAGACACAACCACACCCACACCCACACACACACAACCACACACACACAACCACACACACAACCATACCCACCCACACACACACAACACACATAACCACACAGACACAACCACACACACACAACCACACACTCACACACACAACCATACACACAACCACACACACAACCACACACACAGCCACACACACAACCACACAAACAACCACACACACAACCACACCCACAACTACACACAACCACACACAAACAACCAGAATCACACTCAACCACACACACAACCACACACACACAACTATACACACAACCACACAAACAACCACACACACACAACCATACCAACAACCATACCCACACAACCACACCTGCACACACACAACCATACACACACCCCACAACCATTCCCACAACCACACCCACACCCAACCACAACCACACACACACACAACCACACACTTAACCACACACACAACCACACACACAACCTCACAAACAACCACACACAGAACCATACACACAACCATAACCACACACACAACTCCAACCACAACCACACACACACACAACCATACACACAACCACACACATACAACCACACACACAACCAGAACCACACACACAACCACACATATACAACCACATACACAACCACATACACACAACCACACACACACAACCACACACACAACCACAAAAACAACAACACACACACAACAATACCCACAGCCATACCTACAACCATAACCACACAACCACACCTGCACACACACAACCACACACACACAACCACACACCCACAACCACACACACACACCCACAACCATACCCACAACCACACCCACACCCAACCTCAACCACACACACACACACAACCACACACACAACCACACACACAACCACACACAAACAACCACACACACACAACCACACACACAACCACAACCACACACACAACCACAACCACACACTCAACCATACACACAACCACACTCACGCAACCACTCACACAACCACAGCCACACACACAACCACACACACACAACCACAACCACACACACAATCACATACACAACCACACAGAACACCATACAACCACACACAACCACACACAACCACTCACACACACAACCACACCCAACCTCGCCATACCACACAACCACACCCACAACCACACACACACAACCACAACCACACACAACCACACACACAACCACACAACCAAATACACACATCGACACACACACAACCACACACATAACCACAACATACAACCACACACACAACCACACATACAGAACCACACCCACACCCACAACCACACACACAACCACACCCACAACCACACACAACCACACACTTAACCACAACCACATACACAACCACACACACACAACCACACACACACAACCACACACACAATCACACACAACCACACAAACAACCACACACACAACCACACCCACAACCATACCCTCAACCACACCAACACAACCACACCCACACATACCCACATACCCACAACCACACCCACACACCCACAATCACACCCACACAACCACACCCACCCACACAACCACATCCAACCACACCCACAGAACCACACACAGAACCATACACGCAACCACACAGAACCACACACACAACCACACACACAACCACACACAACCACATAATAAAAAAACACAACCACACACAACCACACACACACACAACCACACAAACACCCACCCACCCTCAACCACTCCTACAACCACAAACACACAACCACAACCACACCCAACCACATCCACAACCACCCACAACCATACACACAACCACACATACACAACCACACACACAACCACACACACACAACCACACACACAACCACACACACAACCACACACACAACCACACATACAACCACACCATACAACCACACACACAACCACACACAACCACACACACACAACCACAACCACAATCACACACACACAACCACACACACACAACCACACACATACACAACCACACAAAACTGCACATACAACCACACATGCACACACACCCACAACCACACCCACAACCACAACCACACAACCACACACACAACCACAACCACACAACCACACACAACCACACAAACAACCACACCCACACAACCAGAACCAACCACACCCACAACCACACAGACACACCCACAGACACACAACCACACACACACAACAACACACACAACCACACACACCACACCCGTACAACCACACACACAACCACACAGACACAACCACACACAACCACACACACACAACCACACATACACAACCACACACACAACCCCACACACAACCACACCCACAACCACACGCAACCACATACACAACCAGAACCACACACACAACCACACACACAACCACATACACAACCACACACACACAACCCCACACACACAACCACACACACAACCACACAAACAACCACACAAACACAACCATACCCACAACCATACCCACAACCACACCCACACATCCACGCCTGCACACACACAACCACACCCCCACCCCCACAACCATACCCACAACCACACCCACAGCCAACCACACACACAATCTCACACACAACCACACACACAACCTCACAAACAATCACACACACACAACCACACACATAACCACAACCACACACACAACCACAACCACACACACACACAACCATACATACAACCACACACACAACCACACATACAACCAGAACCACACACACAACCATACACACACAACCACACACAACCACACACACAACCACACAAACAACCACACACACACAAACATACCCACAACTATACCCACAACAACACCTGCACACACACAACCACACACACACAACCACACCCACACCCAACCACACACACACACAACCACACACACAACACACACAACCACACACACACAACCACAACCACACACACAACCATACACACAACCACACACACACAACCACACACACGACCAGAGCCACACACACAATACACACAACCACATACAACACACTAAACCACACACATGACCACACACACAACCACACAAACACTCACCCACCCACAACCACACCCATACACATACACAACCACACAAAACCACACACACAACCACACATCCACACACACTCACAACCACACCCACACTCACAACCGCCTCCACAACCACACAACCACACACACTACCACAACCACACACACAAGCACACACACAACCACACACACAACCACACCCACACCCACACACAACCACACACACAACCACACACACAACCACACACACAGAACCACACCCACAACCACACACATACACAACCACACAAAGCCACACACAACCACACACAACCACACATCCACACACACCCACAACCACACACACACCCATAACCGCACCTACAACCACACAACAACACACACAACCACACAAATGCAACCACATACACACAGCCACACACACAACCACACAAACCACCACACATGCACAACCACACCCACAACCACACACAACCACACACACAACCACAACCACACACACAACCACACACATACAACCACACACACAACCACACACACAACCATACACACAACCATACCCTCAACCACACCCACACAACCACACCCACACACACACACACACAACCACACACCCACAACCACACCCACACACCCACAACCACACAACCACACATACCCACACAACCACACCCAACCACACCCACAGAACCACACACACAACCATACACACAACCACACAGAACCACACACACAACCACACAAACACTCACTCACCCACAACCACACCCACACACATACACAACCACACACACAACCACACATCCAAACACACTCACAACCACACCCACAACCGCACCCACAACCACACAACCACACAACCACACACACAACCACACACACAAGCACACACACACAAGCACACACAGACACAAACCACCACACACACACAACCACACCCACAACCACACACAACCACACACTTAACCACAACCACACAACCACACCCACACACACATATAACCACACACCCACAACCTTACCCACACACCCACAACCACACCCACACAACCACACCCACCCACATAACCACACCCAACCACACCCAACCACACCCACAGAACCACACACAGAACCATACACACAACCACACAGACACAACCACATACACACGCACACACAACCACATACCCACAACCACACCCACACACCCACAACCACACCCACACCCACACAACCACACCTACCCACACAACCACACACAACCACACCCATAGAACCACACTCACAACCATACACACAACCACACAGAACCACAAACACAATCACATACAGAACCACACGCACAACCATACCCAACCACACCCAACCACACAACCACACACATACACAACCACACAAAACCACACACACAACCACACACAACCACACATCCACACATACCCACAAACACACCCACACCCACAACCACGTCCACAACCACACATACACAACCACACAAACAACCACACACACAACCACACCCACAACCACCCGCAACCACATGCACAACAACCACATACACAACCACACACTCACAACCACACACACAACCACACACACAACCACACACACAACCACACAAACTACCACACACACAACCACACCCACAACCATACCCTCAACCACACCCACACAACCAAACATGCACACACACACAGAACCACACACCCACAACCACACCCACATACCCACAACTACTCCCACACCCACAACACCACACCCACCCACACAACCACACCCAACCACACCCACAGAACCACACACACAACCACACACAACCACACATACACAACCACACACACAACCACAAACACACAACCACACACACACAACCACACACACACACACACACACACAACCACACATACACAACTACACACACAACCACACACACAACCACACATAAAACCACAACATCCAACCACACACACAACCACACACAACCACACACACACAACCACACATACAACCACACACACACAACCACACACACAACCACACACATACACAGCCACACAAAACCACACAGACAACCACACACAACCACACATACACACACACACCCACACCCACACCCACAACCACACAACCACACACACAACCACAACCACACAACCACACACACAACGACACACACAACCACACAAACAACCACACCCACACAGCCATATCTACAACCACACCCCCACAACCACACCCACAACCACACCCACACAACCACACCCACCCACACACATAACCATACACCCACAACCACACCCACACACCCACAACCACAACCACACAACCACAACCACACAACCACACCCAACCAGACACACACACCCATACACACAACCACACACACACAACCACACACACACAACCACACACACAACCACACAAACCACCACACATGCACAACCACACCCACAACCACATACAACCACATACACAACCACATACACAACCACACTCACACAACCATACACACAACCACACACACACAATCACACATAACCAACCACACACACAACCACACACATACACAACCACATAAAACCACACACCCAACCACACATCCACACACACCCACAAACACACCTGCACCCACAACACACCCATATCCATACAACCACACAACCACACCCACACACCCACAACCACAACCACACAACCACAACCACACAACCACACCCAACCAGACACACACACCCATACACACAACCACACACACACACAACCACACACACACAACCACACACACAACCACACAAACCACCACACATGCACAACCACACCCACAACCACATACAACCACATACACAACCACATACACAACCACACTCACACAACCATACACACAACCACACACACACAATCACACATAACCAACCACACACACAACCACACACATACACAACCACATAAAACCACACACCCAACCACACATCCACACACACCCACAAACACACCTGCACCCACAACACACCCATATCCACACAACCACACAACCACACAACCACACACACAACCACAAGCTCACACACAAGCACACACACAACCACACACACACACACACAACCACACACAACCACACACACAACCACAAACACACAACCACACACACACACACAACCACACAAAGCCACATACACAACCACACTTCCACATACATACCCGCAACCACACCCACACCCATAACCGCACCCACAACCACACACACATCCACACACATGCAACCATACACACACAACCACACACACACACAACCACACAAACCACCACACCCACACACCCACAACCACACACAACCACACACTTAACCACAACCACATACACAACCACACACACACAACCACACACACACAACCACACACACAATCACACACAACCACACAAACAACCACACACACAACCACACCCACAACCATACCCTCAACCACACCAACACAACCACACCCACACACACATACCCACATACCCACAACCACACCCACACACCCACAACCACACCCACACAACCACACCCACCCACACAACCACATCCAACCACACCCACAGAACCACACACAGAACCATACACACAACCACACAGAACCACACACACAACCACACACACAACCACACACACACAACCACACACAACCACATACAAACACACACAACCACACACAAACACACACAACCACACACACACAAATCCACACACAACCACACACACACAACCACACAAACACCCACCCACCCTCAACCACTCCCACAAACACAACCACACAACCACAACCACACCCAACCACACCCACAACCACCCACAACCATACACACAACCACACATACACAACCACACACACAACCACACAGCCACACACACAACCACACACACACAACCACACACACAACCACACATACAACCACACCATACAACCACACACACGACCACACACAACCACAACCACAATCACACACACACAACCACACACACACAACCACACACATACACAACCACACAAAACCACACATACAACCACACATACACACACACCCATAACCACACCCACAACCATACAACCACACACACAACCACAACCACACAACCACACACAACCACACAAACAACCACACCCACACAACCAGAACCAACCACACCCACAACCACACAGACACATCCACAGACACACAACCACACACACCACACACATACAACCACACACACCACCACACAGACACAACCACACACAAACAACCACACACACACAACCACACATACACAACCACACACACAACTACACACACAACCACACCCACAACCACACGCAACCACACACACAACCAAAACCACACACACAACCACACACACAACCACATACACAACCACACACACACAACCCCACACACACAACTACACACACAACCACACAAACAACCACACAAACAACCACACAAACACAACCATACCCACAACCATACCCACAACCACACCCACACATCCACCCCTGCACACACACAACCACACACACACCCCCACAACCATACCCACAACCACACCCACACCCAACCACAACCACACACACAACCTCACACACAACCACACACACAACCTCACAAACAATCACACACACACAACCACACACACAAGCACAACCACACACACAACCACAACCACACACACACACAACCATATATACAACCACACATACAACCAGAACCACACACACAACCACACACACACAACCACACACACAACCACACACACACAACCACACAAACAACCACACACACACACATACCCACAACCATACCCACAACCACACCTGCACACACCCACAACCACACACACACTTACAACCATACCCTCAACCACACCCACACAACCACACCCACACACACACATAACCACACACCCACAACCTTACCCACACACCCACAACCACACCCACACAACCACACCCACCCACACAACCACACCCAACCACACCCACAGAACCACACACAGAACCATACACACAACCACACAGACACAACCACATACACACACACACACAACCACATACCCACAACCACACCCACACAACCACACCCACCCACACAACCACACCCAACCACACCCACAGAACCACACACAGAATCATACACACAACCACACAGACACAACCACATACACACACACACAACCACATACCCACAACCACACCACACACCCACAACCACACCCACACCCACACCCACACAACCACACCTACCCACACAACCACACACAACCACACCCATAGAACCACACTCACAACCATACACACAACCACACACAACCACACACACAATCACATACAGAACCACACGCACAACCATACCCAACCACACCCAACCACACAACCACACACATACACAACACACAAACCACACACACAACCACACACAACCACACATCCACACATACCCACAAACACACCCACACCCACAACCACGTCCACAACCACACATACACAACCACACAAACAACCACACACACAACCACACCCACAACCACCCGCAACCACATGCACAACAACAACCACATACACAACCACACACTCACAACCACACACACAACCACACACACAACCACACACACAACCACACAAACTACCACACACACAACCACACCCACAACCATACCCTCAACCACACCCACAAACCAAACATGCACACACACACACAGAACCACACACCCACAACCACACCACATACCCACAACTACACCCACACCCACACAACCACACCCACCCACACAACCACACCCACACACCCACAGAACCACACACACAACCACACACAACCACACATACACAACCACACACAACCACAAACACACAACCACACACACACAACCACACACACACACAACCACACATACACAACTACACACACAACTACACACACAACCACACATAAAACACAATATCCAACCACACACACAACCACACACAACCACACACACACAACCACACATACAACCACACACACACAACCACACACATACAACCACACACATACAACCACACACATACACAGCCACACAAAACCACACAGACAACCACACAACCACACATACACACACACAACCACACCCACAACCACACAACCACACACACAACCACAACCACACAACCACACACACAACGACACACACAACACACAAACAACCACACCCACACAGCCATATCTACAACCACACCCCCACAACCACACCCATAACCACACCCACACAACCACACCCACCCACACACATAACCATATACCCACAACCACACCCACATACCCACAACCACAACCACACAACCACAACCACACAACCACACCCAACCAGACACACACACCCATACACACAACCACACACACACAACCACACACACACAACCACACACACAACCACACACAACACCACACATGCACAACCACACCCACAACCACATACAACCACATACACAACCACCATACACAACCACACTCACACAACCATACACACAACAACACACACACAATCACACATAACCAACCACACACACAACCACACACATACACAACCACATAAACCACACACCCAACCACACATCCACACACACCCACAAACACACTGCACCCACAACACACCCATATCCACACAACCACACAACCACACACACAACCACAAGCTCACACACAAGCACACACACAACCACACACACACACACACCACCAACACACACACACAACAACACAACACCACAAACACACACAACCACACACAAAACCACACCAACACACCCACACCACAACACATACACAACACAACCACACACACACACAACCACACACACACACACACACACACACACACACAACCACACACACACACAAACCACAACACACAACACACACACACACACAACCACACACACACACACACACAACACACACAACCACACACATAACCACACACACACCACACCACACCACACCACACACAACCACACCCACACACACACACACACCACACACCCAACCACAACACCCACACCACCACAACCACATACACACAAACAAACACACACACACACACACACACAACCACACACCACACACACACAACCACACCACACAACACACACACAACCACACACACAACACACACACACACACACACACACACACACACACACATCACACACATCACACACACACACACACACACCACCCCACACAACCACTCCCACAACCACAACCACACACCACAACACACACACACACACACACCACACACACACACACACACACACACACACACACAACCACACACACACCACACACACACAACCAACACACACACACACACACAACCACACACACACACACACACACACAACACACACAATCACACACACACACACACACCACATCATACACACCACACAACACACATACACACACACACACCACCACACCCCACCCACACACACAACCACACACAACACACCACACACCACACCACCCACACCACACACCAAACAACACACCCACACACACAGACACACCCACAGACACACAACACACATACCACACACATACAACCACACACACCACCACAGACACACCCACACACAAACAACCACACACACACAACCACACATACACAACCACACACAACTACACACACAAACACACCACACCCACACGCAACCACACACACAACCCAAACACACACACAACACACACACAACCACATACACAACCACACACACACAACCCACACACACAACTACACACACAACCACACAAACAACCACACAAACAACACACAACACAACCATACCCACAACCATACCCACAACCACACCCACACATCCACCCCTGCACACACACAACC
>NW_028187667.1:0-38141 GCF_964204655.1 Triturus cristatus
CTCTCTCCCACCCGGACTGGAACAGAGTGTTACCTTGCCCTCTATCCCCCCTATCCCTCCTCTCCCCTACCCCCTATCCCTTCCTCCCTCCCACCCTGGACTGGAACAGGGTGTTACCTTGCCCTCTATCCCCCCTATCCCTCCTATCCCCTACCCCCTATCCCTTCCTCCCTCCCACCCGGACTGGAACAGAGTGTTACCTTGCCCTCTATCCCCCTATCCCTCCTCTCCCCTACCCCCTATCCCTTCCTCCCTCCCACCCGGACTGGAACAGAGTGTTACCTTGCCCTCTATCCCCCCTATCCCTCCTATCCCCTACCCCTATCCCTTCCTCCCTCCCACCCGGACTGGAACAGAGTGTTACCTTGCCCTCCTATCCCCTACCCCCTATCCCTTCCTCCCTCCCACCCGGACTGGAACAGAGTGTTACCTTGCCTCTATCCCCCTATCCCTCCTATCCCCTACCCCCTATCCCTTCCTCCCTCCCACCCGGACTGGAACAGAGTGTTACCTTGCCCTCTATCCCCCCTATCCCTCCTATCCCCTACCCCCTATCCCTTCCTCCCTCCCACCCGGACTGGAACAGAGTGTTACCTTGCCCTCTATCCCCCTATCCCCTTCCTCCCTCCCACCCGGCTGGAACAGAGTGTTACCTTGCCCTCTATCCCCCCTATCCCTTCCTCCCTCCCACCCGGACTGGAACAGAGTGTTACCTTGCCCTCTATCCCCCCTATCCCTTCCTCCCCTCCCACCCGGACTGGAACAGAGTGTTACCTTGCCCTCTATCCCCCCTATCCCTTCCTCCCTCCCACCCGGACTGGAACAGAGTGTTACCTTGCCCTCTATCCCCCTATCCCTCCTATCCCCTACCCCCTATCCCTTCCTCCCTCCCACCCGGACTGGAACAGAGTGTTACCTTGCCCTCTATCCCCCCTATCCCTTCCTCCCTCCCACCCGGACTGGAACAGAGTGTTACCTTGCCCTCTATCCCCCCTATCCCTCCTATCCCCTACCCCCTATCCCTTCCTCCCTCCCACCCGGACTGGAACAGAGTGTTACCTTGCCCTCTATCCCCCCTATCCCTCCTATCCCCCTACCCCCTATCCCTTCCTCCCTCCCACCCGGACTGGAACAGAGTGTTACCTTGCCCTCTATCCCCCTATCCCTCCTATCCCCTACCCCCTATCCCTTCCTCCCTCCCACCCGGACTGGAACAGAGTGTTACCTTGCCCTCTATCCCCCCTATCCCTCCTATCCCCTACCCCCTATCCCTTCCTCCCTCCCACCCGGACTGGAACAGAGTGTTACCTTGCCCTCTATCCCCCCTATCCCTTCCTCCCTCCCACCCGGACTGGAACAGAGTGTTACCTTGCCCTCTATCCCCCCCTATCCCTCCTATCCCCTACCCCCTATCCCTTCCTCCCTCCCACCCGGACTGGAACAGAGTGTTACCTTGCCCTCTATCCCCCCTATCCCTTCCTCCCTCCCACCCGGACTGGAACAGAGTGTTACCTTGCCCTCTATCCCCCCTATCCCTCCTATCCCCTACCCCCTATCCCTTCCTCCCTCCCACCCGGACTGGAACAGAGTGTTACCTTGCCCTCTATCCCCCCTATCCCTCCTATCCCCAACCCCCTATCCCTTCCTCCCTCCCACCCGGACTGGAACAGAGTGTTACCTTGCCCTCTATCCCCCCTATCCCTCCTATCCCCTACCCCCTATCCCTTCCTTCCTCCCACCCGGACTGGAACAGAGTGTTACCTTGCCCTCTATCCCCCTATCCCTCCTATCCCCTACCCCTATCCCTTCCTCCCTCCCACCCGGACTGGAACAGAGTGTTACCTTGCCCTCTATCCCCCCTATCCCTTCCTCCCTCCCACCCGGACTGGAACAGAGTGTTACCTTGCCCTCTATCCCCCCTATCCCTCCTATCCCCTACCCCCTATCCCTTCCTCCCTCCCACCCGGACTGGAACAGAGTGTTACCTTGCCCTCTATCCCCCCTATCCCTTCCTCCCTCCCACCCGGACTGGAACAGAGTGTTACCTTGCCCTCTATCCCCCCTATCCCTCCTATCCCCTACCCCCTATCCCTTCCTCCCTCCCACCCGGACTGGAACAGAGTGTTACCTTGCCCTCTATCCCCCCTATCCCTCCTATCCCCTACCCCCTATCCCTTCCTCCCTCCCACCCGGACTGGAACAGAGTGTTACCTTGCCCTCTATCCCCCCTATCCCTTCCTCCCTCCCACCCGGACTGGAACAGAGTGTTACCTTGCCCTCTATCCCCCCTATCCCTCCTATCCCCTACCCCCTATCCCTTCCTCCCTCCCACCCGGACTGGAACAGAGTGTTACCTTGCCCTCTATCCCCCTATCCCTCCTATCCCCTACCCCCTATCCCTTCCTCCCTCCCACCCGGACTGGAACAGAGTGTTACCTT
This sequence comes from Triturus cristatus, assembly GCF_964204655.1. Taxonomy (NCBI): domain Eukaryota; kingdom Metazoa; phylum Chordata; class Amphibia; order Caudata; family Salamandridae; genus Triturus; species Triturus cristatus. Next base: position 2,440 of record NW_028187667.1, read on the forward strand.
GCCCTCTATCCCCCCTATCCCTTCCTCCCTCCCACCCGGACTGGAACAGAGTGTTACCTTGCCCTCTATCCCCCCTATCCCTTCCTCCCTCCCACCCGGACTGGAACAGAGTGTTACCTTGCCCTCTATCCCCCCTATCCCTCCTATCCCCTACCCCCTATCCCTTCCTCCCTCCCACCCGGACTGGAACAGAGTGTTACCTTGCCCTCTATCCCCCCTATCCCTTCCTCCCACCCGGACTGGAACAGAGTGTTACCTTGCCCTCTATCCCCCCTATCCCTCCTATCCCCTACCCCCTATCCCTTCCTCCCTCCCACCCGGACTGGAACAGAGTGTTACCTTGCCCTCTATCCCCCCTATCCCTCCTATCCCCTACCCCCTACCCCCTATCCCTTCCTCCCTCCCACCCGGACTGGAACAGAGTGTTACCTTGCCCTCTATCCCCCTATCCCTCCTATCCCCTACCCCCTATCCCTTCCTCCCTCCCACCCGGACTGGAACAGAGTGTTACCTTGCCCTCTATCCCCCCTATCCCTCCTATCCCCTACCCCCTATCCCTTCCTCCCTCCCACCCGGACTGGAACAGAGTGTTACCTTGCCCTCTATCCCCCCTATCCCTTCCTCCCTCCTACCCGGACTGGAACAGAGTGTTACCTTGCCCTCTATCCCCCCTATCCCTCCTATCCCCTACCCCCTATCCCTTCCTCCCTCCCACCCGGACTGGAACAGAGTGTTACCTTGCCCTCTATCCCCCCCTATCCCTTCCTCCCTCCCACCCGGACTGGAACAGAGTGTTACCTTGCCCTCTATCCCCCCTATCCCTCCTATCCCCTACCCCCTATCCCTTCCTCCCTCCCACCCGGACTGGAACAGAGTGTTACCTTGCCCCTCTATCCCCCCTATCCCTCCTATCCCCTACCCCCTATCCCTTCCTCCCTCCCACCCGGACTGGAACAGAGTGTTACCTTGCCCTCTATCCCCCCTATCCCTCCTATCCCCTACCCCCTATCCCTTCCTCCCTCCCACCCGGACTGGAACAGAGTGTTACCTTGCCCTCTATCCCCCTATCCCTCCTATCCCCTACCCCCTATCCCTTCCTCCCTCCCACCCGGACTGGAACAGAGTGTTACCTTGCCCTCTATCCCCCCTATCCCTTCCTCCCTCCCACCCGGACTGGAACAGAGTGTTACCTTGCCCTCTATCCCCCCTATCCCTCCTATCCCCTACCCCCTATCCCTTCCTCCCTCCCACCCGGACTGGAACAGAGTGTTACCTTGCCCTCTATCCCCCCTATCCCTCCTATCCCCTACCCCCTATCCCTTCCTCCCTCCCACCCGGACTGGAACAGAGTGTTACCTTGCCCTCTATCCCCCCTATCCCTTCCTCCCTCCCACCCGGACTGGAACAGAGTGTTACCTTGCCCTCTATCCCCCCCTATCCCTTCCTCCCTCCCACCCGGACTGGAACAGAGTGTTACCTTGCCCTCTATCCCCCCTATCCCTTCCTCCCTCCCACCCGGACTGGAACAGAGTGTTACCTTGCCCTCTATCCCCCCTATCCCTTCCTCCCTCCCACCCGGACTGGAACAGAGTGTTACCTTGCCCTCTATCCCCCCTATCCCTCCTATCCCCTACCCCTATCCCTTCCTCCCTCCCACCCGGACTGGAACAGAGTGTTACCTTGCCCTCTATCCCCCCCTATCCCTTCCTCCCTCCCACCCGGACTGGAACAGAGTGTTACCTTGCCCTCTATCCCCCTATCCCTCCTATCCCCTACCCCCTATCCCTTCCTCCCTCCCACCCGGACTGGAACAGAGTGTTACCTTGCCCTCTATCCCCCCTATCCCTCCTATCCCCTACCCCCTATCCCTTCCTCCCTCCCACCCGGACTGGAACAGAGTGTTACCTTGCCCTCTATCCCCCCTATCCCTTCCTCCCTCCCACCCGGACTGGAACAGAGTGTTACCTTGCCCTCTATCCCCCCTATCCCTTCCTCCCTCCCACCCGGACTGGAACAGAGTGTTACCTTGCCCTCTATCCCCCTATCCCTTCCTCCCTCCCACCCGGACTGGAACAGAGTGTTACCTTGCCCTCTATCCCCCCTATCCCTTCCTCCCTCCCACCCGGACTGGAACAGAGTGTTACCTTGCCCTCTATCCCCCTATCCCTCCTATCCCCTACCCCTATCCCTTCCTCCCTCCCACCCGGACTGGAACAGAGTGTTTACCTTGCCCTCTATCCCCCCTATCCCTCCTATCCCCTACCCCCTATCCCTTCCTCCCTCCCACCCGGACTGGAACAGAGTGTTACCTTGCCCTCTATCCCCCCTATCCCTTCCTCCCTCCCACCCGGACTGGAATAGAGTGTTACCTTGCCCTCTATCCCCCCTATCCCTCCTATCCCCTACCCCCTATCCCTTCCTCCCTCCCACCCGGACTGGAACAGAGTGTTACCTTGCCCTCTATCCCCCCTATCCCTTCCTCCCTCCCACCCGGACTGGAACAGAGTGTTACCTTGCCCTCTATCCCCCCTATCCCTCCTATCCCCTACCCCCTATCCCTTCCTCCCTCCCACCCGGACTGGAACAGAGTGTTACCTTGCCCTCTATCCCCCTATCCCTCCTATCCCCTACCCCCTATCCCTTCCTCCCTCCCACCCGGACTGGAACAGAGTGTTACCTTGCCCTCTATCCCCCCTATCCCTCCTATCCCCTACCCCTATCCCTTCCTCCCTCCCACCCGGACTGGAACAGAGTGTTACCTTGCCCTCTATCCCCCCTATCCCTTCCTCCCTCCCACCCGGACTGGAACAGAGTGTTACCTTGCCCTCTATCCCCCCTATCCCTTCCTCCCTCCCACCCGGACTGGAACAGAGTGTTACCTTGCCCTCTATCCCCCCTATCCCTTCCTCCCTCCCACCCGGACTGGAACAGAGTGTTACCTTGCCCTCTATCCCCCCTATCCCTCCTATCCCCTACCCCCTATCCCTTCCTCCCTCCCACCCGGACTGGAACAGAGTGTTACCTTGCCCTCTATCCCCCCTATCCCTTCCTCCCTCCCACCCGGACTGGAACAGAGTGTTACCTTGCCCTCTATCCCCCCTATCCCTCCTATCCCCTACCCCCTATCCCTTCCTCCCTCCCACCCGGACTGGAACAGAGTGTTACCTTGCCCTCTATCCCCCCTATCCCTCCTATCCCCTACCCCCTATCCCTTCCTCCCTCCCACCCGGACTGGAACAGAGTGTTACCTTGCCCTCTATCCCCCCTATCCCTCCTATCCCCTACCCCCTATCCCTTCCTCCCTCCCACCCGGACTGGAACAGAGTGTTACCTTGCCCTCTATCCCCCTATCCCTTCCTCCCTCCCACCCGGACTGGAACAGAGTGTTACCTTGCCCTCTATCCCCCCTATCCCTTCCTCCCTCCCACCCGGACTGGAACAGAGTGTTACCTTGCCCTCTATCCCCCCTATCCCTTCCTCCCTCCCACCTGGACTGGAACAGAGTGTTACCTTGCCCTCTATCCCCCCTATCCCTCCTATCCCCTACCCCCTATCCCTTCCTCCCTCCCACCCGGACTGGAACAGAGTGTTACCTTGCCCTCTATCCCCCCTATCCCTTCCTCCCTCCCACCCAGACTGGAACAGAGTGTTACCTTGCCCTCTATCCCCCCTATCCCTCCTATCCCCTACCCCCTATCCCTTCCTCCCTCCCACCCGGACTGGAACAGAGTGTTACCTTGCCCTCTATCCCCCCTATCCCTCCTATCCCCTACCCCCTATCCCTTCCTCCCTCCCACCCGGACTGGAACAGAGTGTTACCTTGCCCTCTATCCCCCCTATCCCTCCTATCCCCTACCCCCTATCCCTTCCTCCCTCCCACCCGGACTGGAACAGAGTGTTACCTTGCCCTCTATCCCCCCTATCCCTTCCTCCCTCCCACCCGGACTGGAACAGAGTGTTACCTTGCCCTCTATCCCCCCTATCCCTTCCTCCCTCCCACCCGGACTGGAACAGAGTGTTACCTTGCCCTCTATCCCCCCTATCCCTTCCTCCCTCCCACCCGGACTGGAACAGAGTGTTACCTTGCCCTCTATCCCCCCTATCCCTCCTATCCCCTACCCCCTATCCCTTCCTCCCTCCCACCCGGACTGGAACAGAGTGTTACCTTGCCCTCTATCCCCCCTATCCCTTCCTCCCTCCCACCCAGACTGGAACAGAGTGTTACCTTGCCCTCTATCCCCCCTATCCCTCCTATCCCCTACCCCCTATCCCTTCCTCCCTCCCACCCGGACTGGAACAGAGTGTTACCTTGCCCTCTATCCCCCCTATCCCTCCTATCCCCTACCCCCTATCCCTTCCTCCCTCCCACCCGGACTGGAACAGAGTGTTACCTTGCCCTCTATCCCCCCTATCCCTCTATCCCCTACCCCCTATCCCTTCCTCCCTCCACCCGGACTGGAACAGAGTGTTACCTTGCCCTCTATCCCCCCTATCCCTTCCTCCCTCCCACCCGGACTGGAACAGAGTGTTACCTTGCCCTCTATCCCCCCTATCCCTCCTATCCCCTACCCCCTATCCCTTCCTCCCTCCCACCCGGACTGGAACAGAGTGTTACCTTGCCCTCTATCCCCCCTATCCCTTCCTCCCTCCCACCCGGACTGGAACAGAGTGTTACTTGCCCTCTATCCCCCCTATCCCTCCTATCCCCCTACCCCTATCCCTTCCTCCCTCCCACCCGGACTGGAACAGAGTGTTACCTTGCCCTCTATCCCCCCTATCCCTCCTATCCCCTACCCCCTATCCCTTCCTCCCTCCCACCCGGACTGGAACAGAGTGTTACCTTGCCCTCTATCCCCCCGATCCCTTCCTCCCTCCCACCCGGACTGGAACAGAGTGTTACCTTGCCCTCTATCCCCCCTATCCCTCCTATCCCCTACCCTATCCCTTCCTCCCTCCCACCCGGACTGGAACAGAGTGTTACCTTGCCCTCTATCCCCCCTATCCCTCCTATCCCCTACCCCCTATCCCTTCCTCCCTCCCACCCGGACTGGAACAGAGTGTTACCTTGCCCTCTATCCCCCCTATCCCTCCTATCCCCTACCCCCTATCCCTTCCTCCCTCCCACCCGGACTGGAACAGAGTGTTACCTTGCCCTCTATCCCCCCTATCCCTCCTATCCCCTACCCCCTATCCCTTCCTCCCTCCCACCCGGACTGGAACAGAGTGTTACCTTGCCCTCTATCCCCCCTATCCCTTCCTCCCTCCCACCCGGACTGGAACAGAGTGTTACCTTGCCCTCTATCCCCCTATCCCTTCCTCCCTCCCACCCGGACTGGAACAGAGTGTTACCTTGCCCTCTATCCCCCCTATCCCTTTCTCCCTCCCACCCGGACTGGAACAGAGTATTACCTTGCCCTCTATCCCCCCTATCCCTTCCTCCCTCCCACCCGGACTGGAACAGAGTGTTACCTTGCCCTCTATCCCCCCTATCCCTCCTATCCCCTACCCCCTATCCCTTCCTCCCTCCCACCCGGACTGGAACAGAGTGTTACCTTGCCCTCTATCCCCCCTATCCCTTCCTCCCTCCCACCCGGACTGGAACAGAGTGTTACCTTGCCCTCTATCCCCCCTATCCCTCCTATCCCCTACCCCCTATCCCTTCCTCCCTCCCACCCGGACTGGAACAGAGTGTCACCTTGCCCTCTATCCCCCCTATCCCTCCTATCCCCTACCCCCTATCCCTTCCTCCCTCCCACCCGGACTGGAACAGAGTGTTACCTTGCCCTCTATCCCCCCTATCCCTTCCTCCCTCCCACCCGGACTGGAACAGAGTGTTACCTTGCCCTCTATCCCCCCTATCCCTTCCTCCCTCCCACCCGGACTGGAACAGAGTGTTACCTTGCCCTCTATCCCCCCTATCCCTTCCTCCCTCCCACCCGGACTGGAACAGAGTGTTACCTTGCCCTCTATCCCCCCTATCCCTTCCTCCCTCCCACCCGGACTGGAACAGAGTGTTACCTTGCCCTCTATCCCCCCTATCCCTCCTATCCCCTACCCCCTATCCCTTCCTCCCTCCCACCCGGACTGGAACAGAGTGTTACCTTGCCCTCTATCCCCCCTATCCCTCCTATCCCCTACCCCCTATCCCTTCCTCCCTCCCACCCGGACTGGAACAGAGTGTTACCTTGCCCTCTATCCCCCCTATCCCTCCTATCCCCTACCCCCTATCCCTTCCTCCCTCCCACCCGGACTGGAACAGAGTGTTACCTTGCCCTCTATCCCCCCTATCCCTTCCTCCCTCCCACCCGGACTGGAACAGAGTGTTACCTTGCCCTCTATCCCCCCTATCCCTTCCTCCCTCCCACCCGGACTGGAACAGAGTGTTACCTTGCCCTCTATCCCCCCTATCCCTTCCTCCCTCCCACCCGGACTGGAACAGAGTGTTACCTTGCCCTCTATCCCCCCTATCCCTTCCTCCCTCCCACCCGGACTGGAACAGAGTGTTACCTTGCCCTCTATCCCCCCTATCCCTACCTCCCTCCCACCCGGACTGGAACAGAGTGTTACCTTGCCCTCTATCCCCCCTATCCCTCCTATCCCCTACCCCCTATCCCTTCCTCCCTCCCACCCGGACTGGAACAGAGTGTTACCTTGCCCTCTATCCCCCCTATCCCTTCCTCCCTCCCACCCGGACTGGAACAGAGTGTTACCTTGCCCTCTATCCCCCCTATCCCTTCCTCCCTCCCACCCGGACTGGAACAGAGTGTTACCTTGCCCTCTATCCCCCCTATCCCTTCCTCCCTCCCACCCGGACTGGAACAGAGTGTTACCTTGCCCTCTATCCCCCCTATCCCTTCCTCCCTCCCACCCGGACTGGAACAGAGTGTTACCTTGCCCTCTATCCCCCCTATCCCTCCTATCCCCTACCCCCTATCCCTTCCTCCCTCCCACCCGGACTGGAACAGAGTGTTACCTTGCCCTCTATCCCCCCTATGCCTTCCTCCCTCCCACCCGGACTGGAACAGAGTGTTACCTTGCCCTCTATCCCCCCTATCCCTCCTATCCCCTACCCCCTATCCCTTCCTCCCTCCCACCCGGACTGGAACAGAGTGTTACCTTGCCCTCTATCCCCCCTATCCCTCCTATCCCCTACCCCCTATCCCTTCCTCCCTCCCACCCGGACTGGAACAGAGTGTTACCTTGCCCTCTATCCCCCCTATCCCTCCTATCCCCTACCCCCTATCCCTTCCTCCCTCCCACCCGGACTGGAACAGAGTGTTACCTTGCCCTCTATCCCCCCTATCCCTCCTATCCCCTACCCCCTATCCCTTCCTCCCTCCCACCCGGACTGGAACAGAGTGTTACCTTGCCCTCTATCCCCCCTATCCCTCCTATCCCCTACCCCCTATCCCTTCCTCCCTCCCACCCGGACTGGAACAGAGTGTTACCTTGCCCTCTATCCCCCCTATCCCTCCTATCCCCTACCCCCTATCCCTTCCTCCCTCCCACCCGGACTGGAACAGAGTGTTACCTTGCCCTCTATCCCCCCTATCCCTCCTATCCCCTACCCCCTATCCCTTCCTCCCTCCCACCCGGACTGGAACAGAGTGTTACCTTGCCCTCTATCCCCCCTATCCCTCCTATCCCCTACCCCCTATCCCTTCCTCCCTCCCACCCGGACTGGAACAGAGTGTTACCTTGCCCTCTATCCCCCCTATCCCTCCTATCCCCTACCCCCTATCCCTTCCTCCCTCCCACCCGGACTGGAACAGAGTGTTACCTTGCCCTCTATCCCCCCTATCCCTCCTATCCCCTACCCCCTATCCCTTCCTCCCTCCCACCCGGACTGGAACAGAGTGTTACCTTGCCCTCTATCCCCCCTATCCCTCCTATCCCCTACCCCCTATCCCTTCCTCCCTCCCACCCGGACTGGAACAGAGTGTTACCTTGCCCTCTATCCCCCCTATCCCTTCCTCCCTCCCACCCGGACTGGAACAGAGTGTTACCTTGCCCTCTATCCCCCCTATCCCTTCCTCCCTCCCACCCGGACTGGAACAGAGTGTTACCTTGCCCTCTATCCCCCCTATCCCTTCCTCCCTCCCACCCGGACTGGAACAGAGTGTTACCTTGCCCTCTATCCCCCCTATCCCTCCTATCCCCTACCCCCTATCCCTTCCTCCCTCCCACCCGGACTGGAACAGAGTGTTACCTTGCCCTCTATCCCCCCTATCCCTTCCTCCCTCCCACCCGGACTGGAACAGAGTGTTACCTTGCCCTCTATCCCCCCTATCCCTTCCTCCCTCCCACCCGGACTGGAACAGAGTGTTACCTTGCCCTCTATCCCCCCTATCCCTTCCTCCCTCCCACCCGGACTGGAACAGAGTGTTACCTTGCCCTCTATCCCCCCTATCCCTTCCTCCCTCCCACCCGGACTGGAACAGAGTGTTACCTTGCCCTCTATCCCCCCTATCCCTTCCTCCCTCCCACCCGGACTGGAACAGAGTGTTACCTTGCCCTCTATCCCCCCTATCCCTTCCTCCCTCCCACCCGGACTGGAACAGAGTGTTACCTTGCCCTCTATCCCCCCTATCCCTCCTATCCCCTACCCCCTATCCCTTCCTCCCTCCCACCCGGACTGGAACAGAGTGTTACCTTGCCCTCTATCCCCCCTATCCCTTCCTCCCTCCCACCCGGACTGGAACAGAGTGTTACCTTGCCCTCTATCCCCCCTATCCCTTCCTCCCTCCCACCCGGACTGGAACAGAGTGTTACCTTGCCCTCTATCCCCCCTATCCCTTCCTCCCTCCCACCCGGACTGGAACAGAGTGTTACCTTGCCCTCTATCCCCCCTATCCCTTCCTCCCTCCCACCCGGACTGGAACAGAGTGTTACCTTGCCCTCTATCCCCCCTATCCCTCCTATCCCCTACCCCCTATCCCTTCCTCCCTCCCACCCGGACTGGAACAGAGTGTTACCTTGCCCTCTATCCCCCCTATCCCTTCCTCCCTCCCACCCGGACTGGAACAGAGTGTTACCTTGCCCTCTATCCCCCCTATCCCTTCCTCCCTCCCACCCGGACTGGAACAGAGTGTTACCTTGCCCTCTATCCCCCCTATCCCTTCCTCCCTCCCACCCGGACTGGAACAGAGTGTTACCTTGCCCTCTATCCCCCCTATCCATTCCTCCCTCCCACCCGGACTGGAACAGAGTGTTACCTTGCCCTCTATCCCCCCTATCCCTTCCTCCCTCCCACCCGGACTGGAACAGAGTGTTACCTTGCCCTCTATCCCCCCTATCCCTTCCTCCCTCCCACCCGGACTGGAACAGAGTGTTACCTTGCCCTCTATCCCCCCTATCCCTCCTATCCCCTACCCCCTATCCCTTCCTCCCTCCCACCCGGACTGGAACAGAGTGTTACCTTGCCCTCTATCCCCCCTATCCCTTCCTCCCTCCCACCCGGACTGGAACAGAGTGTTACCTTGCCCTCTATCCCCCCTATCCCTTCCTCCCTCCCACCCGGACTGGAACAGAGTGTTACCTTGCCCTCTATCCCCCCTATCCCTTCCTCCCTCCCACCCGGACTGGAACAGAGTGTTACCTTGCCCTCTATCCCCCCTATCCCTTCCTCCCTCCCACCCGGACTGGAACAGAGTGTTACCTTGCCCTCTATCCCCCCTATCCCTCCTATCCCCTACCCCCTATCCCTTCCTCCCTCCCACCCGGACTGGAACAGAGTGTTACCTTGCCCTCTATCCCCCCTATCCCTTCCTCCCTCCCACCCGGACTGGAACAGAGTGTTACCTTGCCCTCTATCCCCCCTATCCCTTCCTCCCTCCCACCCGGACTGGAACAGAGTGTTACCTTGCCCTCTATCCCCCCTATCCCTTCCTCCCTCCCACCCGGACTGGAACAGAGTGTTACCTTGCCCTCTATCCCCCCTATCCCTTCCTCCCTCCCACCCGGACTGGAACAGAGTGTTACCTTGCCCTCTATCCCCCCTATCCCTTCCTCCCTCCCACCCGGACTGGAACAGAGTCTTACCTTGCCCTCTATCCCCCCTATCCCTCCTATCCCCTACCCCCTATCCCTTCCTCCCTCCCACCCGGACTGGAACAGAGTGTTACCTTGCCCTCTATCCCCCCTATCCCTTCCTCCCTCCCACCCGGACTGGAACAGAGTGTTACCTTGCCCTCTATCCCCCCTATCCCTTCCTCCCTCCCACCCGGACTGGAACAGAGTGTTACCTTGCCCTCTATCCCCCCTATCCCTTCCTCCCTCCCACCCGGACTGGAACAGAGTGTTACCTTGCCCTCTATCCCCCCTATCCCTCCTATCCCCTACCCCCTATCCCTTCCTCCCTCCCACCCGGACTGGAACAGAGTGTTACCTTGCCCTCTATCCCCCCTATCCCTCCTATCCCCTACCCCCTATCCCTTCCTCCCTCCCACCCGGACTGGAACAGAGTGTTACCTTGCCCTCTATCCCCCCTATCCCTCCTATCCCCTACCCCTATCCCTTCCTCCCTCCCACCCGGACTGGAACAGAGTGTTACCTTGCCCTCTATCCCCCCTATCCCTTCCTCCCTCCCACCCGGACTGGAACAGAGTGTTACCTTGCCCTCTATCCCCCCTATCCCTCCTATCCCCTACCCCCTATCCCTTCCTCCCTCCCACCCGGACTGGAACAGAGTGTTACCTTGCCCTCTATCCCCCCTATCCCTCCTATCCCCTACCCCCTATCCCTTCCTTCCTCCCACCCGGACTGGAACAGAGTGTTACCTTGCCCTCTATCCCCCCTATCCCTCCTATCCCCTACCCCCTATCCCTTCCTCCCTCCCACCCGGACTGGAACAGAGTGTTACCTTGCCCTCTATCCCCCCTATCCCTTCCTCCCTCCCACCCGGACTGGAACAGAGTGTTACCTTGCCCTCTATCCCCCCTATCCCTTCCTCCCTCCCACCCGGACTGGAACAGAGTGTTACCTTGCCCTCTATCCCCCCTATCCCTCCTATCCCCTACCCCCTATCCCTTCCTTCCTCCCACCCGGACTGGAACAGAGTGTTACCTTGCCCTCTATCCCCCCTATCCCTCCTATCCCCTACCCCCTATCCCTTCCTCCCTCCCACCCGGACTGGAACAGAGTGTTACCTTGCCCTCTATCCCCCCTATCCCTCCTATCCCCTACCCCCTATCCCTTCCTCCCTCCCACCCGGACTGGAACAGAGTGTTACCTTGCCCTCTATCCCCCCTATCCCTCCTATCCCCTACCCCCTATCCCTTCCTCCCTCCCACCCGGACCGGAACAGAGTGTTACCTTGCCCTCTATCCCCCCTATCCCTCCTATCCCCTACCCCCTATCCCTTCCTTCCTCCCACCCGGACTGGAACAGAGTGTTACCTTGCCCTCTATCCCCCCTATCCCTTCCTCCCTCCCACCCGGACTGGAACAGAGTGTTACCTTGCCCTCTATCCCCCCTATCCCTTCCTCCCTCCCACCCGGACTGGAACAGAGTGTTACCTTGCCCTCTATCCCCCCTATCCCTTCCTCCCTCCCACCCGGACTGGAACAGAGTGTTACCTTGCCCTCTATCCCCCCTATCCCTTCCTCCCTCCCACCCGGACTGGAACAGAGTGTTACCTTGCCCTCTATCCCCCCTATCCCTCCTATCCCCTACCCCCTATCCCTTCCTCCCTCCCACCCGGACTGGAACAGAGTGTTACCTTGCCCTCTATCCCCCTATCCCTCCTATCCCCTACCCCCTATCCCTTCCTCCCTCCCACCCGGACTGGAACAGAGTGTTACCTTGCCCTCTATCCCCCCTATCCCTCCTATCCCCTACCCCCTATCCCTTCCTCCCTCCCACCCGGACTGGAACAGAGTGTTACCTTGCCCTCTATCCCCCCTATCCCTCCTATCCCCTACCCCCTATCCCTTCCTCCCTCCCACCCGGACTGGAACAGAGTGTTACCTTGCCCTCTATCCCCCCTATCCCTCCTATCCCCTACCCCCTATCCCTTACTCCCTCCCACCCGGACTGGAACAGAGTGTTACCTTGCCCTCTATCCCCCCTATCCCTCCTATCCCCTACCCCCTATCCCTTCCTCCCTGTTAGAATGGGGAACCTCTGGTTGGCACCGGTAGGTACTTGTGACAAGCAGCGGTCCCTTCTTCTATTCAGGGCGAGGGAATTACCCCTTCAGAACAACCCCTGCTCACCCTATAGGTAGTGTGGCGCGAGCAGTCAGGGCTAAACTTCAGGGCGCTAGTCAGTTAAGCATTTACGATCACACACAGTAAACCACAATGATCCCCCACAAACGGACACCAGGCGTAAGTTGTATCAAAAATACGGATGCTTTATATAAAAGATTCTTTGTTACGCAGGCATGTACAAGACCATCAATAACGGTTACGAAATGGAAGCCACAAGATGATAATTAGGCACTGTTCTTGTCTTTGGTAACTTATTCGATCACGAGCACTTCACAGGGCTCGGTTGAGTCGGTCCAGTCACGATGATGCGCAGGGCACCCAGGGTACAGTGATACGGGGAAATCAGAACGTTGCGGACCCCGAGTCCGATAGAGAGTTCACTGTACCGGGGAACGTGCGATGTGCTGGGACGAGTCTTCAGGAGAGATGCAGGTTCTGCACCTCGTGGGTCTTCCGGATCAAGAATTCAGCGGGCGGCTTTCGGTAGACAGGTGCGGCCCAGGGCCTCCGACACGGACTGTGCGGGAGGTCACTGCGGAGGGCGGCACGGTCAGACTCAGGCTGGGAGGTGAAGCGGGGCGGCCGGATACGTTACGACGTACGGGCGGCCGTCCGAGGCTGGATTTCACTTCCCCACTAGAAATCCGGCGGGAGGGCGAAAGGGCACCAAGCGCGCTCCAGTAGCAGGCAGGTGACAGGGAAGCGGGACGGCCAGACTCGTGGGTCCAGAGCGACTCAGGTAGAGCGGGGCTCTCGGCGAGTGGAGGCGGCCAGGCTTCTGGGTGTCACGGCCCTAGGAGGGATGCGAAGGTGCGCAGGGCACTCCGGCGGGAGAAAGCACACGGCTCGAATTCTCAGACGAGCGGAGACACGGTGAACCCACTGGTCCTGGGGTTCAGTTCAGGGGGCAAGCTCTTCTTCCAAGCCCTTGGAGATAGTTGAAGAACAAAGTGCAAAAGTCTCTTTCAGTCTTTTTCCTCTCCTTCCTTAGCAAGGCACCTACTGCAGGCCAGTCCCTCAGGTCAGGGAAAGTTACTCCTCCTTCAGCTTCTTCCAGGTCCTTCTAGTCAGGCAGAGTTCCTTCGTGGTTCAATCTGGATCTGATCTCTTAGGAGCCAGGCTCCTACTTTTATACAGGGATTCTTTTGTTCTTTAGCGCCAGGGGGCCTGGGCCTGGCTCAGTCCAGTTTTGGAGCACTCTGTTGTGGTGACTCGGCTTGTTCCTTTCAGCAGCAGGGCAGAGACATCAGCCGCTCCACAGGGGGCGGCGCCGGCTTTGTGGTGGCAGAGCACAGGTCTATTCAAGAGTCAGGGTGCACTCCTCCCACCCATCCTGGTGTAATCTCTCTACCCACCACCTGGCAGCCAACCTGTCTCCTGGAATCCCCCAGCCCTGCTCCTGTACTGTTGCTAGGCAGAACACACACACACAGCAGAGGCGGACTGAGATGGTTAGGCACGCAAAGGCTAACTTTCTAAAAGTAGCATTTGCAAACCCAGGATATTAAAATAATCTTTCCTAAAAGACGTATTTTATTATCCTGAGTTCAGGCATACTAAACATGACTTTCTACCATGCTCTCTGAGTCCACTGGGGTCACAGCGTGTAGCGATCCCAGCAGCCCATTCTGGCCTATGGAGAGCAGGTAGCCTTCAATAGTGAAAAACGAAAAGGGCTGTAATTCACTATTAAGACATGCCACACCATCAGGGCATGTCCTACCTTATACCTACAATGCACCCTGCGCTCAGGCCTACCAGAGGGGTGACTAACATGTAGTTAAGGGAAGGTTTAGGGACTGGTAAGTGGGGACACTTGCTCAGTCAGCGCGACGGTACTAGACCGCGCGCAGGTTCTGCAGTGGCAGACCCTAGACACATTTTACCCCGCTGCTTCGGTGGGTGGCACAACCAGTGCTGCAAGCCCACTAGCAGCATTTGGATATACAAGCCCTTGGCACCCCTGGTGCACTCTACTAGGGGCTGATAGTAAACCAAATAAACCAAACGTGGAAGTCAATTCACATAATACATTTTACCATAGGGAGCACTTGCACTGTGGCACTGGATGGCAGTGGCACAGTGCCCTGAGCAGCTAACACCAACACAAAACACATTGAGGCACAGACAAAAATGGAAGGGTGACCCACGCCAATGGTGCCAGGTCTAACACGTGTCCCCTCCAGCTGAAAAGTGGGGAGAACTACCCTACCCCAGGGAGTTCTGCATCACTAAGGCGGAAAAACCTGGACAGACCGTCAGCATTGGCGTGATCTGTGCCAGGGCGATGCTCCACCGTAAAGTCCATACCCTGTAGGGAGATGGACCACCTCAACAGTTTTGGGTTCTCACCCCTCATTTGCATCAACCATCTGAGGGGCCTGTGGTCGGTCTGAACCCGGAAGTGAGACCCAAACAAGTAGGGTCTTAGCTTCTTCAGCGCCCAGACCACAGCAAATGCTTCTCGTTCTATCGCACTCCACCTTTGTTCCCGGGGAAGTAGCCTCCTGCTAATAAAGGCTACGGGTTGGTCAAAGCCCTCCTCAGTGATCTGTGAGAGAACAGCCCCTACACCATGCTCTGATGCATCCGTCTGCACCAGGAACTCTTTGGAGAAGTCAGGAGCCAAGAGCACGGGCGCCGTGCACATGGCAGTTTTCAGGGTGTCGAAGGCTTTCTGACAGGTGTCAGTCCATATCACTTTTCTGGGCTGCTTCTTCGAAGTCAGCTCTGTCAAGGGGGCAACGATGCTGCCATACCCCTTGACAAACCTCCTGTAGTACCCGGTGAGTCCTAAAAAGGCCCTCACCTCCGTCTGGGTCTTTGGGGGCTCCCAAGCCAGGATGGTTTCCACTTTGGGTTGGAGGGGCGCCACCTGGCCGCTCCCCACTTGGTGTCCCAAATACACCACTGAACCCTGCCCGATCTGACACTTGCTTGCCTTGATCGTGAGGCCTGCCTTGCGCAGCGCCATCAACACTTCCCAGAGATGTTGCAGGTGTTCTTCCCATGTGCCGCTGAACACTGCGATGTCATCCAGGTAGGCGGCGCTGAACTCGGTCAGCCCAGCCAACACCTGGTTGACCAACCTCTGGAAGGTGGCAGGGGCATTCTTCATCCCAAAGGGCATCACCCGGAACTGGTAATGCCCATCTGGTGTAGAGAATGCGGACCTCTCTTTGGCCCCATCAGTCAAGGCGATCTGCCAGTACCCAGACGTTAAATCAAACGTGCTGAGGTACCGTGCAGCCCCTAACCGATCGATGAGCTCATCAGCTCTGGGGATGGGGTGCGCGTCAGTCTTCGTGACTGAGTTGAGTCCTCGGTAGTCCACACAGAACCGGAGTTCGGGCGTGGCACCCGGCGCTGCAGCCTTTGGGACCAAGACCACTGGGCTGGCCCAAGGACTGCTGGAGGACTCAACCACCCCTAGGGCAAGCATCTTCGAGACCTCCTCTTTGATGCAGGCCCTGACCCTGTCAGTTACCCGGTAGGCCTTGTGCTTCACAGGTAAGCTGTCTCCCGTATCCACATCATGGACGCACCAATTTGTGATACCGGGAACCAGGGAGAACAGGTCAGGAAACTGCCCCAGCAGCTGGCGGCAGTCACCCTGTTGCTCAGGGGTCAGGGTGGGTGAGAGGTTTACCCCATCCACTGACCCGTCTCGCTCTGAGGCTACCAAGAGGTCAGGAAGAGGCTCGGACTCCTCTTCCGTCCCATCATCGGTGGCCAAGAGCATGCCCACTTCGGACCTCTCCAAGTGGGGCTTCAGTCGATTGACATGTAGGACCCTTAAGGGGTTCCTCGGAGACCGCAAGTCCACCAAGTAGGTGACAGAACTCTTGCGCTCCACAATCTCAAAGGGTCCTGTCCACTTGTCCTGGAGTGCACAAGGCTCCACAGGGGCCAGGACCCACACTTTTTGGCCAGGTTGAAGCTCAACCAGAGTGGCATTCTGGTCGTACCACCGCTTCATTTCCTCCTGGCTGGCTTCCAGGTTTGCCTCAGCAAGTTGCCTGAAACGCCTAGTCTGGTTCCGGAAGGCCAGCATGTAACTGTATACATTCTGGGGAGGTTTCCTGGGAGATTGCTCCCAGCCTTCCTTGACCAGACTAAGAGGTCCTCGTACTGGGTGGCCGTACAAAAGCTCAAAGGGACTGAACCCTAGAGACTTCTGTGGCACCTCGCGGTACGCAAAGAGAAGGCATGGTAAGAGGACGTCCCACTTACGCCTCATGGGTTCCTCGAGACCCATAATCATGCCCTTCAGGGTTCGGTTGAAGCGCTCAACCAACCCGTTTCCTTGGGGATGGTAAGGTGTGGTGAACTTGTAGGTTACACCACACTCTTGCCAAAGGGACTTCATATATTTCGATATGAAGTTGGTCCCCCTGTCAGACACCACCTCTAGAGGGAATCCTACTCGTGAGAAAATTCCCATCAGTGCCCGTCCCACCACGGGGGCCGTCACTGTCCTCAGAGGGATGGCTTCAGGGTACCGGGTGGCATGGTCCACCAAGACCAGGATAAACCTGTTGCCCATGGCTGTCTTGGGGTCCAGTGGCCCCACAATGTCAATCCCCACCCGCTGGAATGGGGTACTGACCACAGGGAAAGGTTGGAGTGGAGCTCTCAGCTTCCTTCCACTCTTGCCACTTGCCTGGCAAGTCTGGCATGTCCTGCAGTGAGTGTCAGAACTCCTGCGCATTTGGGGCCAATAAAAGTGGGTGACAAGCCTTTCAAAGGTCTTGTCCTGCCCCAAATGTCCTGCTAACGGTACGTCGTGAGCCAGCCCCAGTAGGAAGGCTCTGAACCTCTGGGGTACCACCAGCGCACGGGCTGACCCAGGTTCAGCAACCTTAGGCTCGGAGTATAGGAGGTCGTTCTCCCAGTAGATCAAGTGAGTTCCGGACTGATCACCATTGGCCTGGGCTGCAGCCTGCTGCCGCATACCCTCTAGAGAGGGGCACTCTTTCTGCTCCCTGCAGAATTCCTCCCTGGTGGGGCCTCCTTCTTGCTGCCAATGGGTCAGCTCAGGCAGGTCCCCCAGTTCGGCTATCTGTTCCCCGGTAGGCTCCAGGGCATCCCCCTCAAGGTCTGCTTCCTCCTGGGCCGTGGGAACGTCAGGAGCCGGATTCCCGTGCCTCCCTTGCCCTCTCTCTAAGGCCGGGTCCTGGGCCTCTCCCTCAGGCTCCAGGGTTCCTTCAACACCCCTACTGGCTGCCATCGACCGGGTGGTCACGCACGCCCAATCAGGCAAGCCCACCATCCGCAGGTGAGTTGTCTTCTCCACCTTTTCCCAAGGGGAGCTCTCCAAATCGTTACCTAGGAGACAATCAACAGGCATGGCCTCTCTCACAGCCACTTGCAGAGTACCAGAGACCCCCCCCCACTCAAAGGGAACCTGAGCCATTGGACACTGACTCTCTGTGTTGTCAGCGTTGACAACACGGCAGAATGCGTGCGGGACAACCTGCTCTTGAGACACCAGGTGTTGCTTGACAGCAGTCACACTGGCTCCTGTATCTCTAAGAGCTCCCACCCTCTTGCCATTTATGGTCACCCACTGCCCATACTTTTGAGTATTGGGGGGCAGCTGGGCCTCAGCGACCATCTCACTGTCTCCTAATGAGACTAGGGTCATCTGTACGGGATCCCCCGCCCCTTGGACATCTATCTCCCTCCCCAAGGCTACACTACTCACCTGCTTGGGGGGTGGAGCACCAGAGGGTGCTGGTTTACCATACAGGGGGCACTTGGGATCCACGGAAATGTGCCCCAGGTTGTTACACTTGTAACATCGGAGGGGCCCTCTTTGAACAGGGTTACCTGTCGGGGCCCCGGTCTGCTTCGGGGGTGGGGGTGGCTGAGAACCTTTCCCTTGGTTCCCTTGGGAATTACTTTGGGGCCCTCTGTAGAACTCCCTCTGTTTACCCTTGTCCCCCCCACTCTTCTGCTGGGGACCCTGAACACCCTTGGCGGGGCCTCCTACGGGACCCTTGTGGACCCTGGTGCTGATCCAGCGGTCCGCCTCCTCAGCAAGCTTCCTCGGGTTGGACAGCTTGCTATCGATCAGGTGTTGGCGTAGCTCAGGAAAACAATTATCCGACAAGTGCTCCCATGCAATTAAATCAAACAGCCCTTGGTAATCATTCACTTTGCTACCCTTCACCCAACCATCCAGCGCTCTGCAAAAAAAGGTCACATATTCTACATAAGTGGTACCAGGTTTCTTGGTGCAATCCCTAAATCTCTGTCTGTACAGTTCAGGAGTTAACCCATACCTTGTCATAAGAGCCTCCTTCATGTGTGGATAGGATGTGTGGACATCAGAGGGGAGGTCTAGCAGTGTGTCCCGCCCCTCACTTAGGAACCTTCCCCACAACCCCGCTCCCCAATCCTTCTCAGGGACCCGGTGGGAGGACATGGCTACTTCATAGGCCCTAAACCACTGCCCAATATCATCCTGCTTATAATATTCTTTGACTACATCTTTAGGAATGTGCACCCTTGACTCTGTCGAATTGCTGCCACCAGAGGGTGAGTTGTCTAAACTCCTGGCCTTGAGATCCAACTCCCTCATTTTTACCTCATGCTCCATGGCCAGTTTCTGCCTTTCTCTCTCCATTTGCAGTTTTGCCATCTCCACCTCGTGTGCTCGTGCGGCACTCCTGTCGGCCAACTCCTCTGGCGACAGGCTTCTGCTAGGCTCAAACACACCTTCGGGGGGTATCACCTCCCGGGCATTCTCTGGGAACTTTGATTCGTGCCAGGCTCTCAGTGCGGTCACGTACTGATCCTTGGTGCTTAGTCCACTTTGCTTTATTCTGTACTTGGAGAGATATCCCTTCAGGACATCATTTGTGCACTTCCTCAGTGCCTCGGGCTCCCAATCGATGTCATCCACTCCAGAGAATACAGAGGGCGCTCCGCCTCCGTTGACTGAGCTAGGCATGGTTTCTTAAGGTGGAGATTCTTCTTTAGCACAACTGTCAATCAATCTGTGGCTGCGTTATAGGTCTGCTCTACGTGGTGATCAATAATTCACTGTATGTAAATCATAAATGCAAATTCGAAATCCCACCGCTGCCACCAATGTTAGAATGGGGAACCTCTGGTTGGCACCGGTAGGTACTTGTGACAAGCAGCGGTCCCTTCTTCTATTCAGGGCGAGGGAATTACCCCTTCAGAACAACCCCTGCTCACCCTATAGGTAGTGTGGCGCGAGCAGTCAGGGCTAAACTTCAGGGCGCTAGTCAGTTAAGCATTTACGATCACACACAGTAAACCACAATGATCCCCCACAAACGGACACCAGGCGTAAGTTGTATCAAAAATACGGATGCTTTATATAAAAGATTCTTTGTTACGCAGGCATGTACAAGACCATCAATAACGGTTACGAAATGGAAGCCACAAGATGATAATTAGGCACTGTTCTTGTCTTTGGTAACTTATTCGATCACGAGCACTTCACAGGGCTCGGTTGAGTCGGTCCAGTCACGATGATGCGCAGGGCACCCAGGGTACAGTGATACGGGGAAATCAGAACGTTGCGGACCCCGAGTCCGATAGAGAGTTCACTGTACCGGGGAACGTGCGATGTGCTGGGACGAGTCTTCAGGAGAGATGCAGGTTCTGCACCTCGTGGGTCTTCCGGATCAAGAATTCAGCGGGCGGCTTTCGGTAGACAGGTGCGGCCCAGGGCCTCCGACACGGACTGTGCGGGAGGTCACTGCGGAGGGCGGCACGGTCAGACTCAGGCTGGGAGGTGAAGCGGGGCGGCCGGATACGTTACGACGTACGGGCGGCCGTCCGAGGCTGGATTTCACTTCCCCACTAGAAATCCGGCGGGAGGGCGAAAGGGCACCAAGCGCGCTCCAGTAGCAGGCAGGTGACAGGGAAGCGGGACGGCCAGACTCGTGGGTCCAGAGCGACTCAGGTAGAGCGGGGCTCTCGGCGAGTGGAGGCGGCCAGGCTTCTGGGTGTCACGGCCCTAGGAGGGATGCGAAGGTGCGCAGGGCACTCCGGCGGGAGAAAGCACACGGCTCGAATTCTCAGACGAGCGGAGACACGGTGAACCCACTGGTCCTGGGGTTCAGTTCAGGGGGCAAGCTCTTCTTCCAAGCCCTTGGAGATAGTTGAAGAACAAAGTGCAAAAGTCTCTTTCAGTCTTTTTCCTCTCCTTCCTTAGCAAGGCACCTACTGCAGGCCAGTCCCTCAGGTCAGGGAAAGTTACTCCTCCTTCAGCTTCTTCCAGGTCCTTCTAGTCAGGCAGAGTTCCTTCGTGGTTCAATCTGGATCTGATCTCTTAGGAGCCAGGCTCCTACTTTTATACAGGGATTCTTTTGTTCTTTAGCGCCAGGGGGCCTGGGCCTGGCTCAGTCCAGTTTTGGAGCACTCTGTTGTGGTGACTCGGCTTGTTCCTTTCAGCAGCAGGGCAGAGACATCAGCCGCTCCACAGGGGGCGGCGCCGGCTTTGTGGTGGCAGAGCACAGGTCTATTCAAGAGTCAGGGTGCACTCCTCCCACCCATCCTGGTGTAATCTCTCTACCCACCACCTGGCAGCCAACCTGTCTCCTGGAATCCCCCAGCCCTGCTCCTGTACTGTTGCTAGGCAGAACACACACACACAGCAGAGGCGGACTGAGATGGTTAGGCACGCAAAGGCTAACTTTCTAAAAGTAGCATTTGCAAACCCAGGATATTAAAATAATCTTTCCTAAAAGACGTATTTTATTATCCTGAGTTCAGGCATACTAAACATGACTTTCTACCATGCTCTCTGAGTCCACTGGGGTCACAGCGTGTAGCGATCCCAGCAGCCCATTCTGGCCTATGGAGAGCAGGTAGCCTTCAATAGTGAAAAACGAAAAGGGCTGTAATTCACTATTAAGACATGCCACACCATCAGGGCATGTCCTACCTTATACCTACAATGCACCCTGCGCTCAGGCCTACCAGAGGGGTGACTAACATGTAGTTAAGGGAAGGTTTAGGGACTGGTAAGTGGGGACACTTGCTCAGTCAGCGCGACGGTACTAGACCGCGCGCAGGTTCTGCAGTGGCAGACCCTAGACACATTTTACCCCGCTGCTTCGGTGGGTGGCACAACCAGTGCTGCAAGCCCACTAGCAGCATTTGGATATACAAGCCCTTGGCACCCCTGGTGCACTCTACTAGGGGCTGATAGTAAACCAAATAAACCAAACGTGGAAGTCAATTCACATAATACATTTTACCATAGGGAGCACTTGCACTGTGGCACTGGATGGCAGTGGCACAGTGCCCTGAGCAGCTAACACCAACACAAAACACATTGAGGCACAGACAAAAATGGAAGGGTGACCCACGCCAATGGTGCCAGGTCTAACACTCCCTCCCACCCGGACTGGAACAGAGTGTTACCTTGCCCTCTATCCCCCCTATCCCTCCTATCCCCTACCCCCTATCCCTTCCTCCCTCCCACCCGGACTGGAACAGAGTGTTACCTTGCCCTCTATCCCCCCTATCCCTTCCTCCCTCCCACCCGGACTGGAACAGAGTGTTACCTTGCCCTCTATCCCCCCTATCCCTTCCTCCCTCCCACCCGGACTGGAACAGAGTGTTACCTTGCCCTCTATCCCCCCTATCCCTTCCTCCCTCCCACCCGGACTGGAACAGAGTGTTACCTTGCCCTCTATCCCCCCTATTCCTCCTATCCCCTACCCCCTATCCCTTCCTCCCTCCCACCCGGACTGGAACAGAGTGTTACCTTGCCCTCTATCCCCCCTATCCCTTCCTCCCTCCCACCCGGACTGGAACAGAGTGTTACCTTGCCCTCTATCCCCCCTATCCCTTCCTCCCTCCCACCCGGACTGGAACAGAGTGTTACCTTGCCCTCTATCCCCCCTATCCCTTCCTCCCTCCCACCCGGACTGGAACAGAGTGTTACCTTGCCCTCTATCCCCCCTATCCCTTCCTCCCTCCCACCCGGACTGGAACAGAGTGTTACCTTGCCCTCTATCCCCCCTATCCCTTCCTCCCTCCCACCCGGACTGGAACAGAGTGTTACCTTGCCCTCTATCCCCCCTATCCCTTCCTCCCTCCCACCCGGACTGGAACAGAGTGTTACCTTGCCCTCTATCCCCCCTATCCCTCCTATCCCCTACCCCCTATCCCTTCCTCCCTCCCACCCGGACTGGAACAGAGTGTTACCTTGCCCTCTATCCCCCCTATCCCTTCCTCCCTCCCACCCAGACTGGAACAGAGTGTTACCTTGCCCTCTATCCCCCCTATCCCTTCCTCCCTCCCACCCGGACTGGAACAGAGTGTTACCTTGCCCTCTATCCCCCCTATCCCTCCTATCCCCTACCCCCTATCCCTTCCTCCCTCCCACCCGGACTGGAACAGAGTGTTACCTTGCCCTCTATCCCCCCTATCCCTCCTATCCCCTACCCCCTATCCCTTCCTCCCTCCCACCCGGACTGGAACAGAGTGTTACCTTGCCCTCTATCCCCCCTATCCCTTCCTCCCTCCCACCCGGACTGGAACAGAGTGTTACCTTGCCCTCTATCCCCCCTATCCCTTCCTCCCTCCCACCCGGACTGGAACAGAGTGTTACCTTGCCCTCTATCCCCCCTATCCCTCCTATCCCCTACCCCCTATCCCTTCCTCCCTCCCACCCGGACTGGAACAGAGTGTTACCTTGCCCTCTATCCCCCCTATCCCTCCTATCCCCTACCCCCTATCCCTTCCTCCCTCCCACCCGGACTGGAACAGAGTGTTACCTTGCCCTCTATCCCCCCTATCCCTCCTATCCCCTACCCCCTATCCCTTCCTCCCTCCCACCCGGACTGGAACAGAGTGTTACCTTGCCCTCTATCCCCCCTATCCCTCCTATCCCCTACCCCCTATCCCTTCCTCCCTCCCACCCGGACTGGAACAGAGTGTTACCTTGCCCTCTATCCCCCCTATCCCTTCCTCCCTCCCACCCGGACTGGAACAGAGTGTTACCTTGCCCTCTATCCCCCCTATCCCTTCCTCCCTCCCACCCGGACTGGAACAGAGTGTTACCTTGCCCTCTATCCCCCCTATCCCTTCCTCCCTCCCACCCGGACTGGAACAGAGTGTTACCTTGCCCTCTATCCCCCCTATCCCTTCCTCCCTCCCACCCGGACTGGAACAGAGTGTTACCTTGCCCTCTATCCCCCCTATCCCTTCCTCCCTCCCACCCGGACTGGAACAGAGTGTTACCTTGCCCTCTATCCCCCCTATCCCTCCTATCCCCTACCCCCTATCCCTTCCTCCCTCCCACCCGGACTGGAACAGAGTGTTACCTTGCCCTCTATCCCCCCTATCCCTTCCTCCCTCCCACCCGGACTGGAACAGAGTGTTACCTTGCCCTCTATCCCCCCTATCCCTTCCTCCCTCCCACCCGGACTGGAACAGAGTGTTACCTTGCCCTCTATCCCCCCTATCCCTCCTATCCCCTACCCCCTATCCCTTCCTCCCTCCCACCCGGACTGGAACAGAGTGTTACCTTGCCCTCTATCCCCCCTATCCCTCCTATCCCCTACCCCCTATCCCTTCCTCCCTCCCACCCGGACTGGAACAGAGTGTTACCTTGCCCTCTATCCCCCCTATCCCTTCCTCCCTCCCACCCGGACTGGAACAGAGTGTTACCTTGCCCTCTATCCCCCCTATCCCTTCCTCCCTCCCACCCGGACTGGAACAGAGTGTTACCTTGCCCTCTATCCCCCCTATCCCTCCTATCCCCTACCCCCTATCCCTTCCTCCCTCCCACCCGGACTGGAACAGAGTGTTACCTTGCCCTCTATCCCCCCTATCCCTCCTATCCCCTACCCCCTATCCCTTCCTCCCTCCCACCCGGACTGGAACAGAGTGTTACCTTGCCCTCTATCCCCCCTATCCCTTCCTCCCTCCCACCCGGACTGGAACAGAGTGTTACCTTGCCCTCTATCCCCCCTATCCCTTCCTCCCTCCCACCCGGACTGGAACAGAGTGTTACCTTGCCCTCTATCCCCCCTATCCCTCCTATCCCCTACCCCCTATCCCTTCCTCCCTCCCACCCGGACTGGAACAGAGTGTTACCTTGCCCTCTATCCCCCCTATCCCTCCTATCCCCTACCCCCTATCCCTTCCTCCCTCCCACCCGGACTGGAACAGAGTGTTACCTTGCCCTCTATCCCCCCTATCCCTCCTATCCCCTACCCCCTATCCCTTCCTCCCTCCCACCCGGACTGGAACAGAGTGTTACCTTGCCCTCTATCCCCCCTATCCCTCCTATCCCCTACCCCCTATCCCTTCCTCCCTCCCACCCGGACTGGAACAGAGTGTTACCTTGCCCTCTATCCCCCCTATCCCTTCCTCCCTCCCACCCGGACTGGAACAGAGTGTTACCTTGCCCTCTATCCCCCCTATCCCTTCCTCCCTCCCACCCGGACTGGAACAGAGTGTTACCTTGCCCTCTATCCCCCCTATCCCTTCCTCCCTCCCACCCGGACTGGAACAGAGTGTTACCTTGCCCTCTATCCCCCCTATCCCTTCCTCCCTCCCACCCGGACTGGAACAGAGTGTTACCTTGCCCTCTATCCCCCCTATCCCTCCTATCCCCTACCCCCTATCCCTTCCTCCCTCCCACCCGGACTGGAACAGAGTGTTACCTTGCCCTCTATCCCCCCTATCCCTTCCTCCCTCCCACCCGGACTGGAACAGAGTGTTACCTTGCCCTCTATCCCCCCTATCCCTTCCTCCCTCCCACCCGGACTGGAACAGAGTGTTACCTTGCCCTCTATCCCCCCTATCCCTCCTATCCCCTACCCCCTATCCCTTCCTCCCTCCCACCCGGACTGGAACAGAGTGTTACCTTGCCCTCTATCCCCCCTATCCCTCCTATCCCCTACCCCCTATCCCTTCCTCCCTCCCACCCGGACTGGAACAGAGTGTTACCTTGCCCTCTATCCCCCCTATCCCTTCCTCCCTCCCACCCGGACTGGAACAGAGTGTTACCTTGCCCTCTATCCCCCCTATCCCTTCCTCCCTCCCACCCGGACTGGAACAGAGTGTTACCTTGCCCTCTATCCCCCCTATCCCTCCTATCCCCTACCCCCTATCCCTTCCTCCCTCCCACCCGGACTGGAACAGAGTGTTACCTTGCCCTCTATCCCCCCTATCCCTTCCTCCCTCCCACCCGGACTGGAACAGAGTGTTACCTTGCCCTCTATCCCCCCTATCCCTTCCTCCCTCCCACCCGGACTGGAACAGAGTGTTACCTTGCCCTCTATCCCCCCTATCCCTCCTATCCCCTACCCCCTATCCCTTCCTCCCTCCCACCCGGACTGGAACAGAGTGTTACCTTGCCCTCTATCCCCCCTATCCCTCCTATCCCCTACCCCCTATCCCTTCCTCCCTCCCACCCGGACTGGAACAGAGTGTTACCTTGCCCTCTATCCCCCCTATCCCTTCCTCCCTCCCACCCGGACTGGAACAGAGTGTTACCTTGCCCTCTATCCCCCCTATCCCTCCTATCCCCTACCCCCTATCCCTTCCTCCCTCCCACCCGGACTGGAACAGAGTGTTACCTTGCCCTCTATCCCCCCTATCCCTCCTATCCCCTACCCCCTATCCCTTCCTCCCTCCCACCCGGACTGGAACAGAGTGTTACCTTGCCCTCTATCCCCCCTATCCCTCCTATCCCCTACCCCCTATCCCTTCCTCCCTCCCACCCGGACTGGAACAGAGTGTTACCTTGCCCTCTATCCCCCCTATCCCTTCCTCCCTCCCACCCGGACTGGAACAGAGTGTTACCTTGCCCTCTATCCCCCCTATCCCTCCTATCCCCTACCCCCTATCCCTTCCTCCCTCCCACCCGGACTGGAACAGAGTGTTACCTTGCCCTCTATCCCCCCTATCCCTTCCTCCCTCCCACCCGGACTGGAACAGAGTGTTACCTTGCCCTCTATCCCCCCTATCCCTTCCTCCCTCCCACCCGGACTGGAACAGAGTGTTACCTTGCCCTCTATCCCCCCTATCCCTCCTATCCCCTACCCCCTATCCCTTCCTCCCTCCCACCCGGACTGGAACAGAGTGTTACCTTGCCCTCTATCCCCCCTATCCCTCCTATCCCCTACCCCCTATCCCTTCCTCCCTCCCACCCGGACTGGAACAGAGTGTTACCTTGCCCTCTATCCCCCCTATCCCTCCTATCCCCTACCCCCTATCCCTTCCTCCCTCCCACCCGGACTGGAACAGAGTGTTACCTTGCCCTCTATCCCCCCTATCCCTCCTATCCCCTACCCCCTATCCCTTCCTCCCTCCCACCCGGACTGGAACAGAGTGTTACCTTGCCCTCTATCCCCCCTATCCCTCCTATCCCCTACCCCCTATCCCTTCCTCCCTCCCACCCGGACTGGAACAGAGTGTTACCTTGCCCTCTATCCCCCCTATCCCTTCCTCCCTCCCACCCGGACTGGAACAGAGTGTTACCTTGCCCTCTATCCCCCCTATCCCTTCCTCCCTCCCACCCGGACTGGAACAGAGTGTTACCTTGCCCTCTATCCCCCCTATCCCTTCCTCCCTCCCACCCGGACTGGAACAGAGTGTTACCTTGCCCTCTATCCCCCCTATCCCTTCCTCCCTCCCACCCGGACTGGAACAGAGTGTTACCTTGCCCTCTATCCCCCCTATCCCTTCCTCCCTCCCACCCGGACTGGAACAGAGTGTTACCTTGCCCTCTATCCCCCCTATCCCTTCCTCCCTCCCACCCGGACTGGAACAGAGTGTTACCTTGCCCTCTATCCCCCCTATCCCTTCCTCCCTCCCACCCGGACTGGAACAGAGTGTTACCTTGCCCTCTATCCCCCCTATCCCTCCTATCCCCTACCCCCTATCCCTTCCTCCCTCCCCACCCGGACTGGAACAGAGTGTTACCTTGCCCTCTATCCCCCCTATCCCTTCCTCCCTCCCACCCGGACTGGAACAGAGTGTTACCTTGCCCTCTATCCCCCCTATCCCTTCCTCCCTCCCACCCGGACTGGAACAGAGTGTTACCTTGCCCTCTATCCCCCCTATCCCTCCTATCCCCTACCCCCTATCCCTTCCTCCCTCCCACCCGGACTGGAACAGAGTGTTACCTTGCCCTCTATCCCCCCTATCCCTCCTATCCCCTACCCCCTATCCCTTCCTCCCTCCCACCCGGACTGGAACAGAGTGTTACCTTGCCCTCTATCCCCCCTATCCCTTCCTCCCTCCCACCCGGACTGGAACAGAGTGTTACCTTGCCCTCTATCCCCCCCTATCCCTTCCTCCCTCGACTGGAAACAGAGTGTTACCTTGCCCTCTATCCCCCCTATCCCTCCTATCCCCTACCCCCTATCCCTTCCTCCCTCCCACCCGGACTGGAACAGAGTGTTACCTTGCCCTCTATCCCCCCTATCCCTTCCTCCCTCCCACCCGGACTGGAACAGAGTGTTACCTTGCCCTCTATCCCCCCTATCCCTTCCTCCCTCCCACCCGGACTGGAACAGAGTGTTACCTTGCCCTCTATCCCCCCTATCCCTCCTATCCCCTACCCCCTATCCCTTCCTCCCTCCCACCCGGACTGGAACAGAGTGTTACCTTGCCCTCTATCCCCCCTATCCCTCCTATCCCCTACCCCCTATCCCTTCCTCCCTCCCACCCGGACTGGAACAGAGTGTTACCTTGCCCTCTATCCCCCCTATCCCTTCCTCCCTCCCACCCGGACTGGAACAGAGTGTTACCTTGCCCTCTATCCCCCCTATCCCTCCTATCCCCTACCCCCTATCCCTTCCTCCCTCCCACCCGGACTGGAACAGAGTGTTACCTTGCCCTCTATCCCCCCTATCCCTCCTATCCCCTACCCCCTATCCCTTCCTCCCTCCCACCCGGACTGGAACAGAGTGTTACCTTGCCCTCTATCCCCCCTATCCCTCCTATCCCCTACCCCCTATCCCTTCCTCCCTCCCACCCGGACTGGAACAGAGTGTTACCTTGCCCTCTATCCCCCCTATCCCTTCCTCCCTCCCACCCGGACTGGAACAGAGTGTTACCTTGCCCTCTATCCCCCCTATCCCTCCTATCCCCTACCCCCTATCCCTTCCTCCCTCCCACCCGGACTGGAACAGAGTGTTACCTTGCCCTCTATCCCCCCTATCCCTTCCTCCCTCCCACCCGGACTGGAACAGAGTGTTACCTTGCCCTCTATCCCCCCTATCCCTTCCTCCCTCCCACCCGGACTGGAACAGAGTGTTACCTTGCCCTCTATCCCCCCTATCCCTCCTATCCCCTACCCCCTATCCCTTCCTCCCTCCCACCCGGACTGGAACAGAGTGTTACCTTGCCCTCTATCCCCCCTATCCCTCCTATCCCCTACCCCCTATCCCTTCCTCCCTCCCACCCGGACTGGAACAGAGTGTTACCTTGCCCTCTATCCCCCCTATCCCTCCTATCCCCTACCCCCTATCCCTTCCTCCCTCCCACCCGGACTGGAACAGAGTGTTACCTTGCCCTCTATCCCCCCTATCCCTCCTATCCCCTACCCCCTATCCCTTCCTCCCTCCCACCCGGACTGGAACAGAGTGTTACCTTGCCCTCTATCCCCCCTATCCCTCCTATCCCCTACCCCCTATCCCTTCCTCCCTCCCACCCGGACTGGAACAGAGTGTTACCTTGCCCTCTATCCCCCCTATCCCTTCCTCCCTCCCACCCGGACTGGAACAGAGTGTTACCTTGCCCTCTATCCCCCCTATCCCTTCCTCCCTCCCACCCGGACTGGAACAGAGTGTTACCTTGCCCTCTATCCCCCCTATCCCTTCCTCCCTCCCACCCGGACTGGAACAGAGTGTTACCTTGCCCTCTATCCCCCCTATCCCTTCCTCCCTCCCACCCGGACTGGAACAGAGTGTTACCTTGCCCTCTATCCCCCCTATCCCTTCCTCCCTCCCACCCGGACTGGAACAGAGTGTTACCTTGCCCTCTATCCCCCCTATCCCTTCCTCCCTCCCACCCGGACTGGAACAGAGTGTTACCTTGCCCTCTATCCCCCCTATCCCTTCCTCCCTCCCACCCGGACTGGAACAGAGTGTTACCTTGCCCTCTATCCCCCCTATCCCTTCCTCCCTCCCACCCGGACTGGAACAGAGTGTTACCTTGCCCTCTATCCCCCCTATCCCTTCCTCCCTCCCACCCGGACTGGAACAGAGTGTTACCTTGCCGTCTATCCCCCCTATCCCTTCCTCCCTCCCACCCGGACTGGAACAGAGTGTTACCTTGCCCTCTATCCCCCCTATCCCTCCTATCCCCTACCCCCTATCCCTTCCTCCCTCCCACCCGGACTGGAACAGAGTGTTACCTTGCCCTCTATCCCCCCTATCCCTCCTATCCCCTACCCCCTATCCCTTCCTCCCTCCCACCCGGACTGGAACAGAGTGTTACCTTGCCCTCTATCCCCCCTATCCCTCCTATCCCCTACCCCCTATCCCTTCCTCCCTCCCACCCGGACTGGAACAGAGTGTTACCTTGCCCTCTATCCCCCCTATCCCTCCTATCCCCTACCCCCTATCCCTTCCTCCCTCCCACCCGGACTGGAACAGAGTGTTACCTTGCCCTCTATCCCCCCTATCCCTCCTATCCCCTACCCCCTATCCCTTCCTCCCTCCCACCCGGACTGGAACAGAGTGTTACCTTGCCCTCTATCCCCCCTATCCCTTCCTCCCTCCCACCCGGACTGGAACAGAGTGTTACCTTGCCCTCTATCCCCCCTATCCCTTCCTCCCTCCCACCCGGACTGGAACAGAGTGTTACCTTGCCCTCTATCCCCCCTATCCCTTCCTCCCTCCCACCCGGACTGGAACAGAGTGTTACCTTGCCCTCTATCCCCCCTATCCCTTCCTCCCTCCCACCCGGACTGGAACAGAGTGTTACCTTGCCCTCTATCCCCCTATCCCTTCCTCCCTCCCACCCGGACTGGAACAGAGTGTTACCTTGCCCTCTATCCCCCCTATCCCTTCCTCCCTCCCACCCGGACTGGAACAGAGTGTTACCTTGCCCTCTATCCCCCCTATCCCTTCCTCCCTCCCACCCGGACTGGAACAGAGTGTTACCTTGCCCTCTATCCCCCCTATCCCTCCTATCCCCTACCCCCTATCCCTTCCTCCCTCCCACCCGGACTGGAACAGAGTGTTACCTTGCCCTCTATCCCCCCTATCCCTTCCTCCCTCCCACCCGGACTGGAACAGAGTGTTACCTTGCCCTCTATCCCCCCTATCCCTCCTATCCCCTACCCCCTATCCCTTCCTCCCTCCCACCCGGACTGGAACAGAGTGTTACCTTGCCCTCTATCCCCCCTATCCCTTCCTCCCTCCCACCCGGACTGGAACAGAGTGTTACCTTGCCCTCTATCCCCCTATCCCTTCCTCCCTCCCACCCGGACTGGAACAGAGTGTTACCTTGCCCTCTATCCCCCCTATCCCTCCTATCCCCTACCCCCTATCCCTTCCTCCCTCCCACCCGGACTGGAACAGAGTGTTACCTTGCCCTCTATCCCCCCTATCCCTCCTATCCCCTACCCCCTATCCCTTCCTCCCTCCCACCCGGACTGGAACAGAGTGTTACCTTGCCCTCTATCCCCCCTATCCCTCCTATCCCCTACCCCCTATCCCTTCCTCCCTCCCACCCGGACTGGAACAGAGTGTTACCTTGCCCTCTATCCCCCCTATCCCTCCTATCCCCTACCCCCTATCCCTTCCTCCCTCCCACCCGGACTGGAACAGAGTGTTACCTTGCCCTCTATCCCCCCTATCCCTCCTATCCCCTACCCCCTATCCCTTCCTCCCTCCCACCCGGACTGGAACAGAGTGTTACCTTGCCCTCTATCCCCCCTATCCCTTCCTCCCTCCCACCCGGACTGGAACAGAGTGTTACCTTGCCCTCTATCCCCCCTATCCCTTCCTCCCTCCCACCCGGACTGGAACAGAGTGTTACCTTGCCCTCTATCCCCCCTATCCCTTCCTCCCTCCCACCCGGACTGGAACAGAGTGTTACCTTGCCCTCTATCCCCCCTATCCCTTCCTCCCTCCCACCCGGACTGGAACAGAGTGTTACCTTGCCCTCTATCCCCCCTATCCCTTCCTCCCTCCCACCCGGACTGGAACAGAGTGTTACCTTGCCCTCTATCCCCCCTATCCCTTCCTCCCTCCCACCCGGACTGGAACAGAGTGTTACCTTGCCCTCTATCCCCCCTATCCCTTCCTCCCTCCCACCCGGACTGGAACAGAGTGTTACCTTGCCCTCTATCCCCCCTATCCCTTCCTCCCTCCCACCCGGACTGGAACAGAGTGTTACCTTGCCCTCTATCCCCCCTATCCCTCCTATCCCCTACCCCCTATCCCTTCCTCCCCTCCCACCCGGACTGGAACAGAGTGTTACCTTGCCCTCTATCCCCCCTATCCCTCCTATCCCCTACCCCCTATCCCTTCCTCCCTCCCACCCGGACTGGAACAGAGTGTTACCTTGCCCTCTATCCCCCCTATCCCTTCCTCCCTCCCACCCGGACTGGAACAGAGTGTTACCTTGCCCTCTATCCCCCCTATCCCTTCCTCCCTCCCACCCGGACTGGAACAGAGTGTTACCTTGCCCTCTATCCCCCCTATCCCTCCTATCCCCTACCCCCTATCCCTTCCTCCCTCCCACCCGGACTGGAACAGAGTGTTACCTTGCCCTCTATCCCCCCTATCCCTTCCTCCCTCCCACCCGGACTGGAACAGAGTGTTACCTTGCCCTCTATCCCCCCTATCCCTTCCTCCCTCCCACCCGGACTGGAACAGAGTGTTACCTTGCCCTCTATCCCCCCTATCCCTTCCTCCCTCCCACCCGGACTGGAACAGAGTGTTACCTTGCCCTCTATCCCCCCTATCCCTTCCTCCCTCCCACCCGGACTGGAACAGAGTGTTACCTTGCCCTCTATCCCCCCTATCCCTTCCTCCCTCCCACCCGGACTGGAACAGAGTGTTACCTTGCCCTCTATCCCCCCTATCCCTTCCTCCCTCCCACCCGGACTGGAACAGAGTGTTACCTTGCCCTCTATCCCCCCTATCCCTCCTATCCCCTACCCCCTATCCCTTCCTCCCTCCCACCCGGACTGGAACAGAGTGTTACCTTGCCCTCTATCCCCCCTATCCCTCCTATCCCCTACCCCCTATCCCTTCCTCCCTCCCACCCGGACTGGAACAGAGTGTTACCTTGCCCTCTATCCCCCCTATCCCTTCCTCCCTCCCACCCGGACTGGAACAGAGTGTTACCTTGCCCTCTATCCCCCCTATCCCTCCTATCCCCTACCCCCTATCCCTTCCTCCCTCCCACCCGGACTGGAACAGAGTGTTACCTTGCCCTCTATCCCCCCTATCCCTTCCTCCCTCCCACCCGGACTGGAACAGAGTGTTACCTTGCCCTCTATCCCCCCTATCCCTCCTATCCCCTACCCCCTATCCCTTCCTCCCTCCCACCCGGACTGGAACAGAGTGTTACCTTGCCCTCTATCCCCCCTATCCCTCCTATCCCCTACCCCCTATCCCTTCCTTCCTCCCACCCGGACTGGAACAGAGTGTTACCTTGCCCTCTATCCCCCCTATCCCTCCTATCCCCTACCCCCTATCCCTTCCTCCCTCCCACCCAGACTGGAACAGAGTGTTACCTTGCCCTCTATCCCCCCTATCCCTTCCTCCCTCCCACCCGGACTGGAACAGAGTGTTACCTTGCCCTCTATCCCCCCTATCCCTTCCTCCCTCCCACCCGGACTGGAACAGAGTGTTACCTTGCCCTCTATCCCCCCTATCCCTTCCTCCCTCCCACCCGGACTGGAACAGAGTGTTACCTTGCCCTCTATCCCCCCTATCCCTTCCTCCCTCCCACCCGGACTGGAACAGAGTGTTACCTTGCCCTCTATCCCCCCTATCCCTTCCTCCCTCCCACCCGGACTGGAACAGAGTGTTACCTTGCCCTCTATCCCCCCTATCCCTTCCTCCCTCCCACCCGGACTGGAACAGAGTGTTACCTTGCCCTCTATCCCCCCTATCCTCCTATCCCCTACCCCCTATCCCTTCCTCCCTCCCACCCGGACTGGAACAGAGTGTTACCTTGCCCTCTATCCCCCCTATCCCTTCCTCCCTCCCACCCGGACTGGAACAGAGTGTTACCTTGCCCTCTATCCCCCCTATCCCTTCCTCCCTCCCACCCGGACTGGAACAGAGTGTTACCTTGCCCTCTATCCCCCCTATCCCTCCTATCCCCTACCCCCTATCCCTTCCTCCCTCCCACCCGGACTGGAACAGAGTGTTACCTTGCCCTCTATCCCCCCTATCCCTCCTATCCCCTACCCCCTATCCCTTCCTCCCTCCCACCCGGACTGGAACAGAGTGTTACCTTGCCCTCTATCCCCCCTATCCCTTCCTCCCTCCCACCCGGACTGGAACAGAGTGTTACCTTGCCCTCTATCCCCCCTATCCCTCCTATCCCCTACCCCCTATCCCTTCCTCCCTCCCACCCGGACTGGAACAGAGTGTTACCTTGCCCTCTATCCCCCCTATCCCTTCCTCCCTCCCACCCGGACTGGAACAGAGTGTTACCTTGCCCTCTATCCCCCCTATCCCTCCTATCCCCTACCCCCTATCCCTTCCTCCCTCCCACCCGGACTGGAACAGAGTGTTACCTTGCCCTCTATCCCCCCTATCCCTCCTATCCCCTACCCCCTATCCCTTCCTTCCTCCCACCCGGACTGGAACAGAGTGTTACCTTGCCCTCTATCCCCCCTATCCCTCCTATCCCCTACCCCCTATCCCTTCCTCCCTCCCACCCGGACTGGAACAGAGTGTTACCTTGCCCTCTATCCCCCCTATCCCTTCCTCCCTCCCACCCGGACTGGAACAGAGTGTTACCTTGCCCTCTATCCCCCCTATCCCTTCCTCCCTCCCACCCGGACTGGAACAGAGTGTTACCTTGCCCTCTATCCCCCCTATCCCTTCCTCCTCCCACCCGGACTGGAACAGAGTGTTACCTTGCCCTCTATCCCCCCTATCCCTTCCTCCCTCCCACCCGGACTGGAACAGAGTGTTACCTTGCCCTCTATCCCCCCTATCCCTTCCTCCCTCCCACCCGGACTGGAACAGAGTGTTACCTTGCCCTCTATCCCCCCTATCCCTTCCTCCCTCCCACCCGGACTGGAACAGAGTGTTACCTTGCCCTCTATCCCCCCTATCCCTCCTATCCCTACCCCCTATCCCTTCCTCCCTCCCACCCGGACTGGAACAGAGTGTTACCTTGCCCTCTATCCCCCCTATCCCTTCCTCCCTCCCACCCGGACTGGAACAGAGTGTTACCTTGCCCTCTATCCCCCCTATCCCTTCCTCCCTCCCACCCGGACTGGAACAGAGTGTTACCTTGCCCTCTATCCCCCCTATCCCTCCTATCCCTCTACCCCCTATCCCTTCCTCCCTCCCACCCGGACTGGAACAGAGTGTTACCTTGCCCTCTATCCCCCCTATCCCTCCTATCCCCTACCCCCTATCCCTTCCTCCCTCCCACCCGGACTGGAACAGAGTGTTACCTTGCCCTCTATCCCCCCTATCCCTTCCTCCCTCCCACCCGGACTGGAACAGAGTGTTACCTTGCCCTCTATCCCCCCTATCCCTCCTATCCCCTACCCCCTATCCCTTCCTCCCTCCCACCCGGACTGGAACAGAGTGTTACCTTGCCCTCTATCCCCCTATCCCTTCCTCCCTCCCACCCGGACTGGAACAGAGTGTTACCTTGCCCTCTATCCCCCCTATCCCTCCTATCCCCTACCCCCTATCCCTTCCTCCTCCCACCCGGACTGGAACAGAGTGTTACCTTGCCCTCTATCCCCCCTATCCCTCCTATCCCCTACCCCCTATCCCTTCCTCCCTCCCACCCGGACTGGAACAGAGTGTTACCTTGCCCTCTATCCCCCTATCCCTCCTATCCCCTACCCCCTATCCCTTCCTCCCTCCCACCCGGACTGGAACAGAGTGTTACCTTGCCCTCTATCCCCCCTATCCTTCCTCCCTCCCACCCGGACTGGAACAGAGTGTTACCTTGCCCTCTATCCCCCCTATCCCTTCCTCCCTCCCACCCGGACTGGAACAGAGTGTTACCTTGCCCTCTATCCCCCCTATCCCTTCCTCCCTCCCACCCGGACTGGAACAGAGTGTTACCTTGCCCTCTATCCCCCCTATCCCTTCCTCCCTCCCACCCGGACTGGAACAGAGTGTTACCTTGCCCTCTATCCCCCCTATCCCTTCCTCCCTCCCACCCGGACTGGAACAGAGTGTTACCTTGCCCTCTATCCCCCCTATCCCTTCCTCCCTCCCACCCGGACTGGAACAGAGTGTTACCTTGCCCTCTATCCCCCCTATCCCTCCTATCCCCTACCCCCTATCCCTTCCTTCCTCCCAC